>NW_027655897.1:0-185000 GCF_964235325.1 Thermobia domestica
AAATGGACAGCAATGTTGCCAGACAATGCAAAGGAATGTTACCAGACAATGCCAAGCAGTGTTACCAAACAAATGTAGGTAAAACCAAAAACCGTCAGAAAATACCAATTAGAGGTACGCCCACTTCCGGACCTCGCTGTATAAGCGTAAATTAATTACCTACAAATGTTCTTGATATTTCATTCTTTTCCAGATGCCAGAACAGTCGTAATATTAATACTTCTTGGAAGATATTTCCCATCTGTGACCACGTGTATCAAAAGGAAAGACGGAGGTGGATTATGGAAACCTTCCAAATACGAGGCACAGCAAGGATTCCTTTTTCATGTCAGAGTATGTACCATTATGTAATATAATGTATTAATATCTACACTTGATTACCACGAAATATGTCATTAACATTTAATTAGTGATTGGAGAATGGAGAACATTGCACGAAACCTTATCGAACAAACAAACAAACAAAAAAAAATCAGCTTTTCTGGAAAAACTGCTATGCTCAAACAAAAATATTGTGTAAGCAAACACCATTTTCATCAAACCACGATCCACTCTGACTCACCACGTGTCACCATGATCTACTGATCTACTTCGACCTACTGACCGAATATGTCGAGAGTGGATCAAAGTGGAATGTTTTATATTGAGGACTACAATGAGTCAGTTGTTACTGTTGGGTTAGGGTAGTCATACGTAACAGTGGAACATGGAAATGTAACCCAAGATCCACTAAAGTATACTCAAAATTATCCCCACGTGATCCATAGCCACTGACCCGCTCCATCTTTGATGTGCACTCAATTGATATGATTACCATACCATATCAAGAGGATCATATTGGTGGTACATGGAAACAAAAAAGTTTGTTTAAGAAAAGGCCCCCTCGGGACAGCACGCCCTTGGTGGAGTGAGCTATCAACCATATTTTGCAATATACATGACTCTTCTTCATGCAATTAGTAAAGCATATATCGGTGTATGTGACGCGATTTGTATCTTACGAAGATATCGTGAACCTAAGTTGTGTAGATAGAAAGGAATATGCATAAAATAGGAAAACACAATATTTATTAGTCGCTAACGCCCTCGCCTTTGGTGCGAGCGGTTCTGGGTTCGATTCCCGGTGGGATCACTCGATCAAAGAAGTGTAACAGCTTTTTCAGGCCAATCATCCTGAGTGTTTTTTCCTGGGTTGAGTGAGTTTTTTTTGTTTTTTAATCGCGTCGGATAATATAAACACAGTGAACGATGCTAAAAATGCCGGGATGGTACCTAACACACAGGTCCCAGACCGCTTCCTTCCCCATCCATTCCTTTCTTTCTTCCCCTCTCTCGGATTGTGTGCTCTCCGAGGGACGACATCCCTCAAACGTGACGAACTTAAGGCCGACCTAAAAGTTACTCCTTCGTTGCTAGTACACTTATCTCCTTTGTTGGGCGACTGCGTTCGATTTCCCGGGAGGAAGGGGGAGGGGATTTTAGGATGTTATTCGTATTTTCGGTTCCACTGTAGGTTTATGCCTTATGAAGTTCCCGTGATGAAACCCTATATTCCAATAACAATAGTAAACGTAAAAATGCTGTAAAACTTTCGGTGAATGCTATGTAAACTTTCTAAAACATAAGTAGAGGTTAAATATGTTTATGGTCATGGATAAAATGTTTACTTGGCTCAAAACAGCTTTTTCCCAGTGCCTTTAAAAATGTTCTTCATTCAACCCTTCAAATATTGGAACTATGATAGCACTCCTTTCTTCATTTTATGGCATAAATAAGTAAGAAGTGTTTATACTCGAGGTAATGATATGTGTGTAATATCAATCTTATAAAAATACTAAACAGCACGTAGGGGAACGGCACCAACCTTTTCGCGATCATTATTTTAAAAACTAATTCATTGATATTGTAGCATCCTTGCTTTTCAAATTTCCGCAAAGGTTTTTCTTTCTTCTTCCTGGAGATTTGTAACGTCAAGAATTGCGGTCATTGACGTACAGGATCTAAATTTATCTTTAAAATATCCGTGCTTACTTTATGTCTGGATGTGATTCCAAGTTTGCCACATTTAATTGAAATATTTATTACTGTAAATGTAAACCATTAAGTGTAAGCTTAGGACAATTTTATTGATGTCGCAGTTATCTATTCACGTAACTACTGTCAAGTTTATAAGTGCAATAATTCAGATTGTTTTCTTTGTGATTATTCTCAAACCTTATACTAAAGGGTAGATTCCTCTAAGGAACTTTACTTAATTTTTCCAGAACTTTTCTTAATTGCATCGGATAATACAAACACAATGAACGGTATTAAAAATGTACAACTCAAGGGGTATAATAATACATTCGAAATACTGTCATATTAACCTATATTAGTTTTCAAGACATTTCATATCGCGTAGAAGTGACTCGCGTCAATTATGACCTCATTACATTACATTTCTAGTATAGAAGAATGCCTGAAAACAGTTGGTAGCAGTTTAATTGCATTGCTATATATATTATTGGTGCACCTCGTGTTTAAAATACAAGCTCATTTTAATTATACGTGTATTTGTAGTTTTTGGAATTTGATAACGTGTTAATAGGTGTGTAACGTGATAATAATTCTGTGTACATGACTTACAGGAAGCGTCCGATCTTCAAACAGAGTTAGAAAGGCATCATCTAAAGATGCAGCGCTTTGGATGTAGTGTGCAGCCCATGCCCGTCGTTGTCGCTTCAAAAATAGATGAACCTCAAGCCTTCTACGTGAGTATTGAGGATAATCTCTACAGAGTTGAAACTCCACTGAAAGCAATCGATAGCACATTCAAGACGTTTCAAGTACTGGATGCAGAATATCCGAAGGAATCGGAACAGGTGTGGACATTTGTGCAGAAACATATGTACAAAATTGAAAATGACTGCGACAAGAATTTTCCTTCAGTGAACACGCTTATCTCTGAAATATCAAAGGTGTAATGGCGGGAAAGGTTGTTTTCCGTTAATCATTTAGTTTGTAAAATAGTTTTTTCATGTATATACGTTCTTTTTAGTTTGTAAGAAGATGCCTAAGTGTTTTGTTTGTCATAGTGACTTAAGAACGAGTCAGTCTCTGTTACTTCATTTAAAATTTTGTCACAAATTAGGTGCCATGAGCCCCTTTCGTTGTGTGGACGCGAATTTGATAACGCCAATTCATTCCGCAAACACTTGCTGAAACACGAAAGAACAAGTACGGGTGGTGATGGGAACCAGCCTTTTCGTGGATACCAAAATGAGGTGTGTCACATCAATGTTGAGAGACAGTTGACTGATAATGGTGATATACCAATTGAAACTTCTGTGGAAAGCCTTTCTCTTGAAGATTACCGTGAGGCTGTAAAGGAGGAAGCCCTTCTTTTTATTACTAAACTGTATAGTCAATGTAACTTAACCAGAACTCATATACAAAACCTTTGCGACTGGGTACACGGGTTTATGGGCGGTAGTGTGATGCAACTGCTAAGAGAGAAAATTTTACAAACGCTTCGAGGAAATCATGTTGATGATAATACAGTAACTGAAGTAATGAACATGTTTAGTATAATATCCAGTCCATTTTATAGCTTGGAAACCGAATATAGGCGATTTGGCATGTTAGAGACAATGGGCAGGTTGATAAAACCAATTGATTATGTTATTGGACAGAAATTATCTTCAAAGAGAAAGAAAGGCGAGGTTTCGGTGGAAACATTACAAGTGCTTGGAAAGTTTGTGCCTATGCGAAAAATGCTTAAACGATTTTTGGAGTTACCGAATGTTCTGTCAACGTTACTCCACTTCAAGAACAGTGCAGAACAAGAGACTGAAGTACTTTTCAGTAGTGTGCAAGGACTGCATTGGAGAAACGAGGTAACGGTTTCTGATGATCGTTTGATATTACCTTTATTTCTTTACTTTGACGATTACGAAATTAACAATCCTTTAAGTGGGCATGCTGGTACAAAAAAGATAGGGGTAGTTTATTATACAATTGCATGTATTCCACCGGAGTTTTTCGCGAAACTAGAGAACATATTTCTCGCCTTACTCTTTCATTCAAATGATAGAAAAACTTTCGGTAATAAAGCAACCTTTTCAATTCTTATTGAAGAGTTGCGTTTCCTAGAATGTGAAGGTATATGTGTAATGTATAATGGTTTAGAAGTACAGATTTATTTTAAGTTGTGTGTTATTACAGGTGACAATCTTGGATTGAATTCCGTTCTTGGCTTTACAGAGTCATTTTCTGCTAAGTACCCTTGCAGGTTTTGCCTTACATCAAAAACAGATTTACAGGCGCAGTCAAGAGAAAACGTCCGGAATTTGCGGGACGTTGAGAATTATGAACTACATGTAATTCTCGGAGATGCTTCACAGACAGGAGTAAAAGAGAATAGCACTTGGAACATGTTGCCGAGTTTTCATGTTACCAAAAATTACAGTGTGGACGTGATGCATGATCTTTTGGAAGGGGTGGGGAACTATGATATGATGCATATTTTGAAGTACTACATCAACAAAACACGTCTTTTCACAATGGATATTTTAAACAGTAGGATTTCGGCCTTTGCAAGCATGTCAGATGACGTAAATAAGCCGGCACCTTTATCTTCTGAAAATCTTGAAAAGAATAAATTAAACTTGTCTGCTGCTGAAATGTTATTTCTCATAAGGTACTTTGGTTTGATAATGGGTGACTTAATCCCCGAGGAAAATATCGTTTGGAAATTTTATATTCTGCTAAGAGAAATAACAGTCATATTAACATCAAAAGTTATTCACGTAAACACTTCTGAATTACTTTGTACATTAATTGAAGAACATCATGAGATATACAAATCTTTTTTTCAGGATACATTAAAACCTAAGCATCATCATATGGTTCACTATCCACGTTTAATGCGACATATAGGACCACTTGTTTTCACATGGTGTATGAGGTATGAATCCAAACACCAACCGTCCAAGATTGCTGCCCGTATTGCTTATTGTCGAAAGAATGTTCTAGAAACTATAGGTTTGAAACACCAATTGCAGATATGTTATAAGTTCTTTCAGAAAAACGGTTTTCATATTCAACAAGAAACTGGACCTGGAGCAAAGATATACCTTTCACAAGATCAGAATTTTCCATTGTTTTCAATGTGTTTACCTCCTTCGTTGTTGAAACTTTGTCGGTCAGTAGCTTGGTGCATATACAACGGATTTGTGTTCAAGTGTTGCATGGTAGCGTTCGAAATTCATGAAGATGGTTTAAACTTTTATAATATAAAAAAAATTTTGTTAGACGAAGAGTCGCACATTTTCCTTCTATGTAAGAAAATGAAAACAGTTGGCTATGACAGTCACTACTGTGCATATCATTTGTCTTTCACGCAAGAGTGGATCTGCATACCAGTAAATTTGAATTTTGCAGGGCCTCCTACGTATTATAAGATAATCGATAATGACAACATATATGTTTCTGTTTCGGTATGATTTTGTGTTGCATGTGGGGCAGTGTTTTCTAACATAATCGTAATAGGGCTCGAGCATAAGAAAATGTTTCTTAATCCATGTGATTTTCAGTCAAACAATATTATATCCACTAGCAAAGCATTTGCAATGAAGCATACATTCCTGTACTACTAGATGTTTTGCCTGCATGGTCCTATGGCCACCGAAGTAGGAACTAAACTTTTAAAAAACATGGTTGGTTCTATGTAAATTTTATACTGATTTTTTGTTCGGAATAGAAAAAGGTTACATATCGAGTGTAAGGAAAAGATCGCACAGCTTGGACAGAATCTGACTCTACAGCTGAAATGAAACGAAAATGTCTTACGATATTTTGTCCTCCGAGGTTCCCTTTTGAAGTGACAGACGGGTAAAATTTGGACTATGAGGTAACACCTTGCGGTACTCTGTAGAAACACGTGATATCGGCTTTGGAGTTTAGTTTAAACTTCTTCGTTATCTAAGGTTTTTTAAATCAGTTTTTTTTTTATTTTAACAACAAAATGGCTAGATTTGAAACAGCATGTTTTGACATGATCTGGGCACAGAAAGCTTCCTTTTGTACGACATTTATTCAATTTGACATTTTAAATGTACGTTTTCATCTCTTCACATTTTCCCGCCACATTTCAGACCTTTTGCTGCATCCGATATTCCATACTTATTTTTAAAAAAAGAAGAAGAAAAAGAAAAATGACAAAGAGCTTTGAAGTTAGGTACCTTCGTTTGAAGTACGGCACTTTCCTCTACTCCACGATAAACACCATTCCAAAGTCGCTGCTATCAAGTGTTGTTACGGACAACCCGTGCGATATTGCCATATCGACCAAAGTTTACCGGTCTCTCCCTTCCAAAAGGGGGCCTTAAAGGACAACTTTATAAAGACATTTTCGTATCGTTTTAGCTGTAGAATCAAGTCTGTCTGCCTGTACTACCTTTTCCTTACACCCGATATATATAAAACCGCTTTGGAAAAGGAATCCGTGTACCCAGTCGCAAAAGTTTGTACGGGTTCTGGTTCCTTTATAAGAATGTAACTTGGATTTGCTAATGAAAAGGATTTAGTGTTACCGAAATGGGTTTAAAACAAAAGTTAAACAATATTGCGTGAAAGGAAGGTAAATCGTTGTCTGCCATTTTTAATTCTAAGTATTTTTTTTTTAATTGGGAAGGATGTCATGTGACACTAAGTTTAAACTACTAAAAATATATTTATGAAAGCAGTTTTTAATGGGTTTCTGCAATTCTAATATAAATGTGTCAAAGTCAAGAACCGTATCTTGGGAAGGTGTCCGTCTTAAGAAAAACATATGATGCCATTAAATTCCGATTAATATTATATGGTAGTATGATGTGTCGTACGTCGAAAAGAATAGCTTTTATTGATTGCAAATACATTGCTAGTGGTCATAATATTTCTTCATTCAAAATCTCACTGAATTACATAAACCATTTACTATAACCTTTACTGAGTTCAAACTACACTTTGTTCTAATTTTAGAGTTGAAAATATGCTATTGGACGTAAGATTGAATCTAGGACGTCAGCCTGACGATTCCTGTTCTGATCCTTGGTGCACTAACAAAATTTTTACTCCTTAAAATGTAGATACTTGCAGGAGCTGCCCCAATTTCTTTGTTATACATTTTGTCTCCTCATTTTATTTTAAACTTATAAAAATAAGGAAAGTTTCTAGGAGAAATCGAATACTATTAAGGAATGAAAACCACAGGCGTGACGTCGCGAAAATCAAATGCCATTAACTCTTAAGAGATAGGTACGGAAACATGTAGCGAACCTATGATAGAACATGAATCAGTAGATATTCTTTCGTATTGTAACGTTTATATTAGGTGTTACGAAACGTTACGCTAACGATGGTTCTAATTATTGTCCCTTGTATTTAAGTATTTTATTTGTTCTTGTGCCTTTTCTTACAAGTCTTATTACTGCTTAGCAAATACTTTCGTATTATTGTTAGATGCAAATAATGCATATTGTACCAAGAAAATAATTTCAGAAAATGTAAAATAATAATAATTACTTCTAACGAAAATTTTCGTCGTGAAATTGTGTCGTTTGTAATCCAGTCTGTGTGGGCATTTAATGTAAATTTTTGTTTGCGTTTATCATGTTAAATAATGTCTTGTGTATGATGGGGTACTCAGTTTCCGCAGTGTCTGTACAGTAAAATTCCGGCAAATGGCTCCTCGTGCATCACTTGGTGGTCAATGCTTAAGCGACTTGGTGCTAGAAGATCACGTTTAATTTTTGCATATATTTCCACTCGTGTGTTTCGTGATGGCAGTTTCGCTTGAGTGTTGTATACTGTTAAATCCTCGGCCCTTGAAGTTGATTTCCATTCTGAAGAAGAAGAAAATGTTACACGGTGCAGAGTTGGGTAAATCCGATGGAAAGTTAGTAGTATAATTTTTTTCACAGTCTTTACAGCAAGTCTCTACACAGCCTTTACAGTAATCCTCCCATGTTCTCTTCGTGGTACAAAATCCTATGCCGATTGACGGGTATCCTGAACGGACATTATTTTCAACCGATGTTCTGTCACTTTTAACATGCTCTTACGTTTGACCATGGCCTAAAGCATCTTTTCCAAATGTTGACTTCAACATTTCATGTGTTTCTGAAGCAGATTTTCTAGCTTTACCTAGTTTCATAAATTTCGTCACCTTCAATTTCGCTGTTACTCAGCGCATAACTGGGGGAAGATACGCTTAAAAACTAAATGCGACTTCCTAGGACAAAGCCGCTTAGGGCACTGACTCACAAAGGATGTACGAGGAATTGCTTGGTGGTGTTTAATCATTCTAGCTTAAACTTCACGAGCTGCAAAACTATTCTGAAAACTTTTCAGTACTCCGTTATATACGGTACACTTTAGAAAGAAAGAAAAAAAATTGAGAGATTAAATGACATTAGAAATACGCACTACCAACTCCAAAAAGCTTTTTGAAAAATATGTAATAATAAAATGATAAGGAAAATTCAGTTAACATAGCGAAACACTAATTCAGTTCAATCTTCTACGCTTTATTTTATGCATGTTTCCGTATTATTTATCAAACGTAGGAAGAAACACATTTATTATGATGTAGGTATTGACACTAAAGAACTACATGGTAGTTACAAAATTTTCCATTTAAAAAAAGCAGTCTTGTAACAAGTTTTGTATTTTTTTTCATATTATTTACATTTTTAATGCAAACGGTTACCAAGTTTCAAAAGAATTGTGTATATTTGTTAAGTTGTACTCATTTTTTTTTTCTTCTTGGTTTTCTGTCTAAGAAAAAACTTAGCAGTTTTGGTTGAAAATGATTTATTGTATCAGTATTAGGAATGTGGAAAATAAATTAAAAATAAGTGCAATATGATCTTACAACAATAAAGCATTAGTGTTAAATTCATTAATAATAAAACGAATCAGCCATAAATCGTTATATAATATATTCATTATCAGTAAAACAGTAAGTCTGCGTCTAATGGAATAATACATATATATATTTGTTTTCTTCTGATTCCTGTTCTGTGTGAATCAGTTTAAGCACAAATACTTGCCACTAAATTTTCAAGTTTGAATTTAGAATGTGAAATGAATCAGCATTTAATTTCATTTGATATTCATTTACATGCTCCTTACTAGAATCAATATATTTCTTGCTTGTATGCATACCGAAGTCGTAAGGAAATGAACTTTAGAACACGCTATGATTGACAGAGTTGATGTACCATATTCCGCTCAAGGGAGTAAAACTTTCAAATTTGAATATTTCATAGTTTTGTGTTGAAACGTAACGGATATGGTGGAGGCGGATTGTCCTGCGAAGAACGTTTTTCTTTGTAGTTTTAAGGACTTTACGAGGACCAGGGTATTCAAAGTTCATTTTCCTGCGAATTCGAGTTCTGAATCACCGTGTATATATGTGTATTGTATTAAGTGAATCTTGATTCTTCAAAACTTCTAGTTTATCTAATTGGGGCAATTCTTAGTATCCAAATTAGAATTATATCTTGTCTAACAGTCTGGTTGTACACCTGACAGCATCTTTAGATAGAGAAAAATAGGATGGGAAAAGAATGGATTACAAAATTGAATACTTCGAGTTCTTCTCAATTTCCTTACCCATTATTTGCCATCTTATTTCCTCTCTCAGAAGATGGTGTCAGATGTAAACTGAAACTGTAAGATGAAAAATAATTCTAATTTGGACACATCATCAATATGTGTCTTCCGTGTTCAGTTACTTGGAATAACTGTTATTTAGTAACATCCACATTTTATAAAATACGTGTAAAAATATTAAGAAAGAAATGTAAATCAAAAGTATGTGGTATATTTTCATTGCATTGATTAAAAGATTTATATACTTTCGTAACTGCATTATTGTAAAGTTCCTTTTTTGGTATTACTGTGCTGCATTTCTAATTTTTCTGTAATGTATACTTGATTAAAGGAAAATAAAAGTAGTTGTTATAAATGCTGTGTAATTTCTGATCTACATTGCATACCACCTCAGTTCCATTGTTATAGAAACAACACTGCATGGTTACGATAGCTATAAACACACCACCTTGATTCTGCTTCATATCAAACTTCACAGAAGATAAGACAAAAGTATTATTAGAAACATTTCCATTATCCATTTAAAGAAGTATTGAAATGGTTACTGGAACTGTTTCTAATAATACCTTTGTCTTATCTTCTGTGAAGTTTAATATGAAGCAGAATCAAGGTGGTGTGTTTATGCGTGTTGTTTCTATAACAATTCCGAAATTGTTCCACACACTATGCTAGATTGTTCTGTCAACAATCTAGCATGGTAACAGCAAACATACTTTATCTTCAATATTACAATACGGCATGGCTACCATAGCAATATAATATGGTTATAGTACCTATGCAGGTTGTTCCATCTACCATCTTACATGGCTGCTTCAACAAGACGTTCTTGTTCACATAGCCATACCGTATTGTAGATATAGTCATATAATATTGCAACTACAGCAATATAGTATGGTTACATGAAGTATAAAATTTGGTGCAGCTACCCTGCTATATGGTTGTCTTAATAAGACAGTATTGTTAAAATAGCCATACGGTATTGTAGGTACTGTAATTTAGTCTTGCAAATACAACAATATATAATGGTTACAATGACTATACGGTATGGTTGTCCACCTGTTGTCCAACTATCTAGTATCTTTGCAATACCTATACGGTATAGTATTCGAACGAATATGGTATTGTAGGCAGAGCTATAAAGGTATAGTTGGGATGTAGCTGTATTGTAATCTGCATGGTAATATTGACTATTAACTCCGATTATAGTTAAATTTACAATACAGAAATATGGTACTATTGCACATATGTATGGTAACAATAACCCGGATTTAGTAGCCATACCTGTATGCTATTACTGGCCATAAGCATAGCTGTCCCTATATAAGCAATACTATTCTGGTATTATTAACCATTTAATGGTTATGCCAACTATACCATTTTTTAGGGTGTATTGTAAAAGCCAAAATCCCAGTGAGTAATTTAAAATATTTAACATGCCGATATTTCACATTCTAAATCAGCGTTTCTCGAAGTGTGTTCCGGAATATATATATATACTAGCAGCGTTCACCCCGCTTCGCTGCGGTCACCCCGGAACGCAATAAACTTTGTTACTTAGATAATTTTTACTTTTTCGCTTTCAAGTGATATGATAAAAACCATAGAAGATTGCAGTAAATCTTAACATTATATCGCCTGTCATTTATGTTAACCCGCCCCGCTTCGCTGCGGTCATCCCGGTGCTGGCATATTGTAAAAGTGTCTGTAAAAATAAGCAAATCAATTAAAAAATTTTAAACAGAAGATTCAAGCTATTTTCCGCTGTATATCGCCTGTCATTTATGTTAACCCGCCGAGTGACACGGTCATGCGGGTTGCATATAAATACGTTTATTTTTACCTATGATGAACTAATAACAAAGGATTTGTACGTTATGGACACCTGAATGGTCAATTATCTCAAGACACTGGTAATTAAAAATTAAAGTGATATGATAAAAACCATCTAGGGTCCAAATCCTAATAACCCCCCAAAAATGAAAGAAATTGGTTCAGCCGTATTAGCGTGATGAGCGGACAAAAAATTGTACGTTCTCTTTTATATATATAGATATATATATATATATATTTGGTCTAGGAATTAATTCGTGCGGTTGGTACGCACACATTGAAGCTGTAGTACAAACACAAAATACATAAATACCTTAAGAAAAATATTGTCCATCGCTAGCCACCACTTTCGCCCATCTGTCAGGCAATGTACGGATTCCGTGGCGAAAGAAGTCCTCATCCTTGGAAGCGATCCAGTCAGAGACCCATGTTTCGATATCTTCTGAAGAAGTAAACCGTTGTCCAATCAAATCGTTGTTCATGCAATCGAACAAGTAGTAGTCCGAAGGAGCAACGTCTGGTGAATACGGCGGGTGGGGTAAAACTTCCCATCCGACATTTTCTAAATAGTTTTGGACCGGTTTTGCGACATGTGGGCGAGCGTTATCATGTTGAACAATAAGTTTATCATGTCTGTTCTCCCATTCTGGTCGTGTTCTGGCCAGAGCTTGCTTCAAACGCATTAATTGTCGTCGATAACGTTCTCCATTCATAGTTTCACCCGGTTGCAGCAGCTCATAGTACACCACACCTTTCATATCCCACCATATGCACAGCATAACCTTTGCTCAGTGAATATCTCGTTTTGGTTGTGATGGACCTGGTTCACCTGGTTTCACCCAGGCCTTTTTTCGTTTAGGGTTCTCGTAATGGATCCACTTCTCATCACCCGTAATAATTCGATGCAGAAACCCCTTTCTGCTCTGTCGTTGAAGCAGCAATTCGCAAATGGTTTTTCGTCTTTCAACGTCTCTGTCTTTCAATTCATGTGGAACCCAATGTGACATCTTTTGAATCATTCCCATGGCTTTCAAGCGTTTGGAGACTGTTGTTTGATCAACGCCTAATGCTGCTGCAAGTTGTTCCTGCGTTTGACACGAATCCTGTTCGAGCAATGCTGTCAATTCTTCGTCTTGAAATTTTTTTGGCTGTCCAGCTCGCTCTTGGTCTGCCAAGCCGAAATCACCACTTCTAAACCGTGCAAACCACTTCTGACACGTTCGCTCAGCTAGAGCATGGTCACCATACACTTCCACCAAAATACGATGACTTTCAGTCGCACTTTTCTGCATGTTAAAGTAATGCAGCAGGACACCCCGCAAAAACACTTTATCAGGCACAAATTGCGCCATGTTCACTTAACTACAAACTGGTGTTGTTGACGCTTTAATCCACTGCCCTATACTACGAACGATACGCGATGACAGGGGTTTGCAACACATGTGTGGATACACGGAACTGTGGGACGCTCCGTTCGTTGCGCCATCTCTTGTCCACCCGCACGAATTAATTCCTAGACCAAATATATATATATATATATATATATATATATATATATATATATGGAACTCTCTATCTCATCTAGAAGTAAGTTAGAATTTAGATGAGTCACTTAGTACTGTCGTCAAAAGACTGGCATCATTATTATAAATTGTCGAATAATTTAATACTATTTTCGTGGGTTCCGCCATTTTATTTTAGACGTGAAAGGGTTCCATGAAAGAAAAAGTTTGAGAAACGCTGTTCTAAATAAAAGATATGGCCCACCACACCAAACATGCTCGCTTCAATTTTTTAAACTATCTTACTAAAATATTTATTTGTGAAAACATGAACAAAATTATAAGGTGAAATTTTTTGAAGTCTCCGTCCAAAGAAAACTCATCACAAGTGGAAACTACTCCTTGTGGACTTTTCCATGATAAATGATTAATGTCATACTTTAAAGTTACTAATGAAATATATATTTTTGAAATATCAACAAAATCGCCTGAGTTATATTGGAGAAATTGTTATAAAATAAATAAAACTTGAAACTACTCCCAAGTGGATTTTTTCAGGAGAAATTAATTATGCTATATTGTCATGTTATTAATGAAGTATTTGTGAAGTATGAGCAAAAGCTCCTGAGTTTATTTTTGAAGAAATTGTTAAGAAAAACACTCCCAAGAGCAGCGGCGCAAACCTGTCTTCAACATTGGGAGGGGACAAGTAAGACTTCTTTCGTTAAACGATGCTCAAGATATTTGTGAAGTTGAATAACAATCCTGTGGAGCATCAGGGAGCAGAGTTGTCTTCAACATTGGGAGGTGGGCAGATTTGAGGCTTATTCTGGGGGGGGGGGTCATAAATTTCATCTCAATTTCCTTTGTGGCAATCGGACACAAAACATAACATTTCCTCCCCCCAAAAAAACACATTTCAAATCGGATTATTGGCGGGACACTCCCCCAGTACAAAGATTGGAGGGGACATGTCCCTCTTATCTCCTCCGGGATTTGTGCCAGTGCCCAAGAGCAAACTACCGTTCTGGATATTTTCATTAGAAGTGGTTTATTCCATTATTGTAAGGTTATTAATGACACATTTATTTCTGAAATATGAACAAAATATCGTGGATTGTTTTTAAAACAATCGTTCGACAAAAGCTCGCCGCAAGAGTAACTAATCCTTTTCTTTTTTTTTTTTTAGGACTAATAAGTCATGTCATATTTTAGGTTGGTAGTGAAACATTTATTTATGAAATAATAACAATTTTGCCTAAGTTGTTTTTGACAAAATCGCTCGAAGAACATCCATCAGAGTAAACAACCCGTACTGAATTTTTTCCCTGGAAATGAATTTTATCACAATATAGAGTTGTTAATACAATAAAATCTGAACAAATATATATATATATATATATATATATATATATATATATATATATATATATATATATATATATATATATATATATTAGAAAATAGCATGGAAATAGGAAGAAAATTTTAAAAAATACATAATTCTTATAAAATCATAAGTTTAAAATTTGGTGTATAGCCTAACAAGTTCTCTAGGCAACTGAACATCTTTACAGTGGGACGTCCGAATAAACAGACAGCGGCAGACATACAAAAATCACTTTTCTACCATTTACGGATCATGAAACGTGAAAATTAATTGAAATCTCGAATTCGATCTTTTTTCATCATCACCATACCTGTCCTCTCCTTTAGTCACTCGAAAGTGAACATTAGAAATATAGTTTTCATACTAACGTTAATAAAATCTCGTTTTCCGTTAAGTCCGTTTTTTCCCGTTTGTCCTTGATCTTTTGGGGGAGATCTGAATTAGAGACCTGCACGGGCCGAATTTTTCGGCCCGAGCCCAATCCAGTCCGAATGTACCTAGGCCCGGCCCAGCCCGGACCTGAAAAGTTTTGGAGATTTTTGGCCCGAGCCCGGCCCGGCCCGATAAGTTTTTTAAAATTCTTGGTCCAAGCCCGGCTCAGGCCCGAAAAATTTTAAGTTTTTGGCCCGACCCCGGCCCGATAAATTTTTTAAAAAATTAGCTCGAGCCCCGATCTTTCTCAAAATTTAGTATTAAACTTGACCTAACCCTCAGAAACATTTTCTAAACTCTGGTTCACAACCTGACGCTTGCCTCCCGAATGGTGCCATTGCCTCCTAGAACTTTGCCTGTCATCGAGAGAACAAAAATTCCATTTCCTGTAACAAAAATCTAACTTAATTGATTTTTACCATAAAGTGAAGATGGCAATATTGTTTAGTAACAGGCAAAACTATTCCACCCCTTCTTGTCATATTTTGGGTTCAGTGAAGATCAAGGTCAGAGTTCAATTTACCGCGCAATGCCTGCAATCCTCTATAGTGAAAGTGAAGCCGCTAAGCAACACAAACTGTAAATTCTTTGTAACATTTTTCACGGGCACACTTCTTCAACGATTGGCTTTATTCCAATTATCGTTTAACGAAAGTCAATAATAATTAAAGAATTGCAATTAATCGGCCCCAGCCCGGCCCGACCTGAAGATAAATCAGTGTCGGCCCGCCTAAGCCCGGCCCGGCCCAAAGAAATAATAGAGTCGGCCCGCCCAAGTCCGGCCCGTGCAGGTCTCTAGTCTGGATTCCCCGTTGACTATGTTCCTTACTGATAAGGAAAATGCAGAAAAACGTGTAATTTAATACAAAAGACGAAACATAATGAAATATTGGAAGCTAGACAAGAATTTGATGACATCAAACTAATAATACATAGAGACTAATACGTAATATATATACAGGGTGTTAATGAACTATACCGACAAACTCTAAGAGGTGATTCCTCACATCAAAATAAGAGAAAAAGGTCACACGGACCTATGACGAAAAATGCATAGTTTCAGAGCTAGGGCTGATCAAAATCGCGAAAAGACTAAATTTCAACAGGGCCTATTTCGAATTCCAGAAACTGTGTATGGTGGTCCTTATCAGCGTAAAGGAAGACACGCATACACAATCCAAAAGTGCATATTTCGTCAATTTTCAATAGGTATACACGATATTCCCTACAGGGTGTAATTCTCAGATATGCTCTCAATAGAGTTTTCAGATATACCCTGATTTCAAGGAAGGGTCAAAGTACGCAGAAGGTAAGACTTGACAACAATTGACATCCAATGCTTCGGAGGGAAGTCGGAAGTGTTAGGACCCGGCAGCTCCTTTTTTTTTTTTTTTTTTTTTTTTTGCTCGGAATAATGTGAGATGCAATGTATTTCGTCACGATATATTTGACGTTTTCTTCACTTTTATCAGACTGTTTACAACTGCACGGGTATTCCAGTATTCTTACTTTTATGGATTATTAGGAAAATTGTTTAATTATTAATCGCTTTTCTTATTTTCTTTATTACGTTGTTTATTTGTTTCTATGTTAATTGATTGTTATCTGTTATAAACTTTCAAAAATATATAAATAACACCTTAAACTATTTTTGGCACTCAAAAAACTATTGGAGACTAGGTTCTTCCGGTCTCTGGCTAGATGCCACTGCTAAGGAATGTTTTTTTGGAAATTCAACGGGTGTGGCAATTATTATCTTAAAATGTCCATATCTCGAAATTCGTTAACGTTAGAACATGAAATTTGATATTTAGATTTTTAATTCAAAATAATTAAAGACATATTTCAGAGTTTTTTAAATTTATATTTATCCTAGAAGGAAAGACGAAAGGCGAGTAGAAACAAAGGCGGAAGTTGTAATTATTAAAAAATGGTTATATCCTGAAGTCTCTTTAGAGACATGTTAATTAAAAACATGTTTCAGTTTTTTTTTAAAAAAAAATATTTCCTTTAGAACACGCAAAAAACAAGTATAGTTAGAAAAGCCAGAAAATGGGTGACAGTTACAATACTGCATGGTTAAAAAAGTGACGACCATGCTTCTAGGCTACTGATACAATAAAATATTGTTGAAATGATATAGCTAGATTTACAATAAAATTGGGGTAAAGGAACTATATTATTGTTCAATGAACAACGGTTTTAGCTGGTATTTCCAACTATATAGACAAGATGTAGCTGGAAGTACAATACAGTATAGTTGCAAAAACCACATCTCAAAAGTAGACAATACACGTAACAATACTATATAGTTGAAAATGCAATGCTGTATTGCTGTGAGGACGATAAAATATTGTAAGACGAACAGTACTGCATTGCTAGAGATACGATATTATTGGAGCGACGATTGTAGCTTCCACCATACTGTATTGTTGCTACTACAATATATTGTTGTTGTCGTGACCATAGAGTGTGGTACACCTGACAATATCTTCGCTGTTTATATCGTGTCTGCAACCATACAGCATGGCAACTGTAACAATACTACATTGTTGGCAATACAATATCCGTGGTGTCCATATTGTATCGTGCACTATACTATATTGCTGCTGGAACGATGTTGGATTGTACTGCCAACTATGTTTGATGGTTGTTCGTACGATCTGTTGAGAGTCCATATTGTACCAGATACTATAATATATAGTTGGTCGAACCATGTCGTGAAAGCCAATATTGTACCCCCTACTAGACTGTATAGTTGTTCGTAAAATCTTTGTAGAGTCTATATTGTACAGTAAGGGACACCTCTGGATGGTACACTTTTGACGTAAATTTCCATATGGGTGTACCATCCTGAAGTTTCCCTTACTGTACCTGTGTCTTATTGTACCTATTACCATGCTATGTGGCTGTTCGTACGATGGCTTGAAAGTCTACATAGCATTGATAGTGCATACGACACGCTTTCGATAGCGCTTTTTCTAGCTTCCATAACGCAGTTTGGTCCTGAGAAACGGAGGCGTGTCTTACAAGATTACGTTACGTATTACCTTGCCCCTGTATAAGAACTATTTTGCTCTATTGTATCCTACCCTTGAATAGCAACTTTTTTCAATTTGTACCACACAAATTTTCAATTTCTTTCATGTATTTTGTTTTCACAATGATACACTGCTATTTGTATCTACAAGGGCAAAAGTATAAGTTTTAGCTAAAAATAAAAAAAAAAATAAAAACTGCACTACGGATGCTTGAATTAGCGCCGTAATTATTACCAATATAATATAAACCTTTATTACATCGTACGAAAACATAGTATAGTAACAGGTACAATATAGCCTCTGAAAAAAAAAAAAACTCTGGAAACTTGAAAAATGCGTTGCTTATACCAGCAATGCAATATACACTTTCATTATATCGTATGAAGACACTATAGTAACAAATACAATACAGACTCAGGACATGCATTCCATTCAAAATAAATTTCAGGTGGGAAAGCAGTGAATGTTCTCCAATTCTATGCATGTAATACCTCGCACTAATTTCCTCTCTTGTATGTGTTCAACAGCGATCTCGGTCCCTAGACGGTATATTTCTTGATCACTTCTTTATTACAGAATCGAATAAGTGAAGTGTAAATGAATGGTTTACGACAAACGATAGGACCATGGTAAAAAAAAATGTACAGGGCGTCTCATAAACAATATTAAAAACTCAGACCAGAGATTCCTCGCATGAAACCAAAGCCTATTTAAGAAAGAACTTCAGAAGTGGGAAGCGGCATAGCTATACACCTCCGAAAGTGTGGGGAAAAATGAATTTCACATCTGCCTACCAGATGACGACAGAAGCTACCATAAACTTGAACAAAGCGTTTTTAAAGCAAAAGACCATAATTAAACTTTATTTACAAACTTATTTTCCACACAGGAAAAGTTTTATTATCGAGTGACGGATCAACCGGGAATTCTACTTGATTGCCTTTACAAACTCTGTCCTCCGTAAACCTTGATTTACAATAATGAGGGAAGACTGTAGAGCAGTAAAGAAGATTATGAGGTGGAACCCCCACGTACCCCGAATAAGCAAGGTTAGACGTAATAGAAAGACTCATTTGAGTAACATGTTTTTATGAAAAAATATATACAGAATTTGTTTAGAACTTCCTTCAAAAGAAAAGTGACAATTACGTAACTTTACAAAGACATATTTTACTTTCACTTTACTACCGAAACGTTATAAATGAAACTTATTCTCACAATTAAGTGAATTAACTGAAATATTTATTAAACCCTACTAAATACTACACTTTTGTGTTTTCGTATCAAATACTATACTATTAGCACACAACATCGAAATCAAAAGAAGAGTATTTTTTCTAGATGCTAAATATAAAAACTAAATTTACATTTACCATATAAGTATTTAAAAGGAATGTTTCTCATTGAATATTTACTATACAAACATGAACATTAGCAATCAAACTTTCTGATTACACTCTACTAGAGACTGTTTTACACACTGTACTTTTACCAGACATTTATAGACTTTACTTAGTCAAGAACACATTGTACAGAAACAAAAGCAGAGCATTTTTCCAGATGCTCACAACGAATAATACATTTACATTTACCATATAAACATTTGCATTAAAAAAATAAATTTTTACTTAGTATTTAACATACAAACATGGACATGTTAATTACATAATGTTTATTACAACCTACTGGGGACTTCCAGTTATTAAAGAATATAACAGACCTCATACACAATTTGATAGACTTTATTAAGAACACATCTGTTGTGTAAAATGTTTCACCAGCTAGTATTATGCAACAGTACAAAAGAATTTGACAATATCTTTAATGTGCTTAAATCACTACCGTCATGGTCGTCCACTAAATTGCACACCACTTGATAATAAACTACAGGATGGCCCAAAAGTAGGTATATAGACCAATATCGATCAACTTTGACATTTTAACTTATTAAGATAATACATTTATTTCCTTCGGTCTGTTCCGAGCTTTAGGTATAAGTGAAAAGAAATTAAGAACAAATAACGAAGAAACTAAGTTAAACATGTATGGATAATAATAAGTAAATGATATAAAATGTCATGAGCCGATCAGTACGGGACTGTATACTTATTTTTGGGCCACTCTGTATACGTAATAAAACTTTCAAATACAAACTAAACATTTATTTGAGACTAGTCAATTTTATATGTAACTGTACCAGTATTATGTAGCTTTTAACTAGATTTCAAATAAGAAACAACAGACGACAAGGAAAAGGTTTAACATCGCAGCGGCATGCTTATAAAAGTATTTGCAGGCAATATCCTGAGCTACAGAAACTTCAATAGAAGCCCACCTTCTCCCCATGGTTTACTAATTACATCGCTCTGAGACAGCTTTTGTTGGCATTTTACTTACAAGAATGATCGTATACACTTTGACGCTACAAAAAAATCTTCCATAAGCCACCCAAATCTAACTCACAGCCCCAAAATTACTTGTGAGGGATGGACAGAAGATGTCTGGGCGAAACGTGCAGTGTAACACTAGTAGAAATTACTTAACTGTTTCCACAAGAATTTTATGATAGACGAGACCGTACTAGAAACTTGAATGGTATGACAGTAACGTTAAATCTTTAATTTATTACCAACTGTTCATTAAATTACTATATTGTAACTTGTATGCAATCAACCTTTGTATATAAAATCGTAATTGTAAGACATTACAATCTATCTACATACGTTGCAAAATAACACTTTGCAGAACATCATTGTGCTTTAATGAGTATTAGTTAGTGTTTAAACAGCAACATGGGAACGCGTATATAGGTAGGAAGGTTGAATAAAGAACTGAGAAAGTATAGAATGCAGAAAGTCTTCATTAGTGATTACAGTAGATAATGGAAAAACACAAGGATAAATTGTTACATTCTGAGAATTGTTAGCAGGGTTCTAATTTTTTCACGATGGAGAATTCTCTGACTTTTCCAGGTTCACAATTACAAATTCCAAGATTTATATATAATGTAAAAGAAACAATACCAACCAACTAGAGTTTCTTAATCTACACATGTAGACACGGCTCCAAAAGAGCACCTCCAATCACATACGGACAATTTTAGTTTCTTTTTTATTAATAGGGATACCCATTTAATAATATTTATAAAAAGAGAACTAAAATCGTCCACGTCTAGTTTGTTGTCTAAGTTTGAAGAATGTGCCGAATAAAGGTGGTATTCTCTTTTCAAGCTGTGTGTACATGTGTATATTTTTTGTGTGATTGAAGATACGAAAGATTTGCAAACCAAATTACTTTCTTTTGTAATATATCACCTACCAAATAGCCAGGTGAGGCACAAATAAACGCAGCAGACCTGTAAAATCCTCATATATATAAAGCCTCATATTTCCAGTTTTTGTAGTTTCAAGAATTCCCTGACTTTCTAAGGATTTCCAAGTCAGTGGAAACCATAGTGTGGCTGAAAACGAACACGTTAGTGTAACCATGTTTACATCTTTGCGCCCCCTTTACTGTAATATTAACTTGTGCCTTTCTGTATTTCATACTTCACTTCTTTATGCTTCATAAGCCCTACCTAATTTATCCGTGCCAATGTTGTTTTCTAAACAATAACTAATACCCTTTAAGGCCTAATATCAGTTAGTATTGTCACAGTATTAGTTGTCAAAATTTTTCATGTTGCTGAATAACAAAATACATTACAAACAAACAGAAACGTATAAGGCTCCATTACTCATCTCTTTAAAATAAGTAGGGGGTCCTGAAAGAAAATTATTAATGTCGATACAGTTCCACTGGTCGGTGAAACTTATTTCATAAGCACAATAATGTTCACTGTATCCCACTGTTTTTAAGCATTTACACAGAAGGAAAATGTTGGAATATTCATCCGACAAAATTTGATGTATACAGTAAAAAACTGGACCGTCTTCTTCAATTTCGAAGACAACCATCTGTACGTGAAACACATACCCTTTATATCTACACCAACTTACACTAAGGCATTCTTTATGCAAAGAAGGAGGCAGAGACGTTGAATAGTCGAGAAACTGATTACTTCTCATTAGAAACACCCTTGATCCACGTCCTAATTCGTGATCTGAATGTAATCCGTGGTTTTGACGAAATCGATAACAGAGATGTAACTGATGTTTTAGGCTCAGTGTTTTCAGAATATTTTTTCGGGAGCAGGAAACTCGGGCTACCATTTTAGATTGATGATGTTTCGATTCATAGCGCATACTCCAGGTGTTAACAAGTGGACCTATTTCACGAATTATACGTGCATAATGTATCATGTGATGATGTTTGGGCTTTAGTGTCTCTCCAAATAGCGATACGTAAAGTTCATGGTGCTCCTGAATTTGAACAGCAAGCAATTCTGAACAATTTACGTTAAGGACTCTTGCAGTAGCAATGATTACGATTTCTCTTAGCAATATGTATAAATGCCAAACAGAATTATCTGAAGGAACCAAATCTCCCATCATCAAACCAAAATATCGTACAAGATATAACATTTCTGAAGCAGATACATGCAATTTTTTATTTTGAAGGTGGTCTGAAGATATAGGTGGCGGCTTGTTAACATTACTTGGTGTACTTCGGAAGGTTCCGATTCTGCTGTTCAACATTTCTAAGGTGAAAATTCGTACTTCGTTTACAAAATAGTTTAAGATAAGGCTCATATCGTAATTACATACGCCTTCTAACAGATCGTGCATGATATCTACGCTATAGTTTTCTGTAACGTGAAAATTTGATAATACATGCCACACACACTCTTCAAAATACAAACAAACAAAATACGCACTATTGATTTCTACAGCAGTTCCTCTAACATAAATTCATTTACAGCTGTATATTTGTCCAACTGCAAAAACATTATTCAAGGCTGCTGCAGTTTATTTGCGTTATTAAACTACTTACAGCTGTGAACTTCTTGTCCCACTGGGTAAAAATTTCGTAGATATGTTGTTGGATGAATATCCAAGCTTGTTCACTTTCCTTCGGGTACTGCAAGTGTAATACATGGAAACACTTGAAGCAGATATCCATGGCCTTCAAAATTGTTTCCATCCTGTATAACTGAGTTTCGATGCACACGAAATATGCTTCTGGATTTTTTATATCCTTCGCTATAACTACAGGCAAAGGTTGAACACCACAGCCGAATCTTTTCATCTTCTCATGATGTGCTTCTAAATTTGCCTGGAGGTCAGATGCTTCCTGCAAAACACAAATATTTGATAAGATTATGTTCAAAAGCTGGAATAAATATCATGCATTTGAAATAAAACCTACTGTAGGGACAATCTTAATGTATGTATTTATGCGGACCCTCTGCTCAATGAATGAGGAAATACTGCAGACAATGGATGTATGAGCATTAGCCCAATGAAAGTGAGTCTTCGCCTTGGAAGTTTCGTTTAGCGAAAAGTATTGGTTCGAGGTGCTAGCTAAGTGATGGTGATTTATTGGCTTTCCATTCTTCATTATAGAAGTCCTTGGGGCATTTCTTATGTTTGCATGTGAGGTTACCGCTATTTTTATGCGCATCAATATGATTCGTGATTCTTGAGTTTTGGACGTTCCAACCAATAATAAAAGAATGTACAAATTACCATGTGGACATGATAATGAAACCTTTCCAATGGGTTCGATTTCGGAATTACATTTATGTAATTATTCACTACTGCGGAGGAAAAAGTTAACTAGCTACTAGGAGTATTTGATCCTTTCGGTCTTTCTTTAGGTCTCATCTAAAATTCGCTTCCTACTACACCAAGAAAAGTCTGACAATTTGTCGCGTGAAAAAATCTTCCTCATATGCTCATATAGTTGAATTTATGTCTGGAAAAGGTAAATTGAAGTTCAACGTATCAAAATGAACTCTTATTTTTTCTTCATTTTTGGTATTGTACCGCAACACGGGAGTGCGTTTAAGGTGATATAGCACTTGACGCAGTTGTTTACTTTCTGAGACAATATAAACACGGTATTAAGATGAAAACTGTGCCTTCCTTTATCTAGGACGAACCAGGGGCGGATCCAAGGGGGGGGGGTTGCCCCCCCAGAAGAGGAAACTTTCTTATTTTATATATATAAATAAAACCCATCCCAAAGTTTGGAGCCCTTAAAGTAACAGTATGGCAACCCACCGTCCCCGCCAGAAGTCGGTCCTGCATTCGCCCCTGGGATGAACTTAAAGGGAAATTGGAAAGAGTAAGAAAAAAAACGATGGTCCTTAAATTCATGCATTTTCTGTAAATTTTCAAAGCCATGAAAGATAATAAGGGTACATTTTACCTAGTAAAATTACAGTCCTTAAACATTACTTATAATTCGAAAATAAAAAGGCATATTGCGTGATTTAGTTGCATTATAGACGGGTTTTAGATTGAGTACAAATATCACAATTCAGTAAAGTAAATGGGTAAATAGTACCAATACAATGATTTTCGTTTAGAACCACATATTCGCTATAAGCAGCATTCAATGGAACTGTGCCACTAAACAAAAAGATAAAATCGCAATTCTAATTTAAGAATTAGAAAAAAAAACTGTTCGTTGATAAAAATTACACACACACAAAACACGATTTTCTTCCCCTGCTTTTGGGGCTTTATGTGTAAATTCATATAAAATTATGTTGCGCAATGAGTGATAAGAATACGGTACGAAGTGGGGCGCCAAGCTGTATAAAACTTATGGTGGCGGAGGACGTGACCAACTGATTCAGTGTAGGGGAGTTTCATTTTTCGCAGCCCCTTATCAAGGGCGAAATTTGGAGGTTGCAAGTGATGTAATGTAACAAACGCACAAGAGCCACCTAGTATCAATGCATGTGAAGTGTATTTGTAGCCGACTTGGAAGTGAGTACGGAACGCTTTCAATTTGGCCACAACGACACATTTTATACCAAATTGATATTTGGTAGCTATAATGCGTTTGGACATAAGTAACATCATTTTCTACCTGAAGGTCTCACTATGACTAAGAGATTGCGAAAAATTAGACTCCGTACACTGAACCAGTTTGAGACGCGTTATCCAGCTGTATAAGTTTTATACAAGAAAGCACCGTCCAACTTTATATCGAACTTGTGAGTTTTGACATTACACTGATTTTTCTGCTACGTTCGCTTTAGCTGCAATATGGAAATGATCTTAAAACTTGAGAATCAATTTTCCCCTTTCTGCAGCGTCGATAACGAAACTCACGTTCGGCTGTGCAAAAGTACATGTGAATAATTAAATAGTGCCAACAAATGTAATGTGTCCCCTCAAACTTTCGATGAAACGTAACCATAAAAATTAATTTCACATACATTTAAATTTTGCTGGTTGCTGCTAGGTTACATTGTAAACTATCTGAAACAAGAAATGCGAAGAGTTGAAAAAGAAAGTGACGTCAGACTCAATACTAAAGTGTCATATATATATTTCCTCTGTTCTGACAGAGAGAATGAGTGTTAGTAATTTCTTTCTCTCTAAACCTTCGCATTTCTTCTTTCAGAAAATTTGAAATATAACTTACAGCAATATATATATATATATATATATATATATATATATATATATATATATATATATATAATTCGAATATATATAACTGAATATTTATGGGATTTCGAAAATTTATTATGAAACTTGAAGAAACAGTTACTCGATTTAGACCACCTTTTTGAATCATTTAACAATGTATCTCGGATAAACAATCTTTCGATTGATCTGACGCAAACATCCACTCTTCCTTTGCACTTTTTCATTTTATTTCTTCCTCAGGTTTTATTTGATCCATATACTTCTCTATTTCTACTATATGGTATTTAACTTAAAAAGCAACATACCTTAACATGAAAAAGGAATCCCTGCTGCGCTTCTAACTTTGTTGGCTTCCAGTATCCTCCGCTATCTTTCCTCTTTACCGACGAAGTAACAGGAGGAAAATGTCTACCTAAAAGTAGCAGCAGAATTACATTTCTGGCTCCTGTAAGTATAAAAAATATAAATGTAATTAGTACAATTGCTTTAAACTGTAACGTCTTAAAAGAATATGCCTATATAACATGAATAATATCACATTACGAAACCTAATGGATACAATGTATTGAATACCAAATACCATATCCTAATTGCATTGGTTTCTAACTACGCATACGTTGGATTAGTTTTGATACAGATCCAATGAGTAGTTTCCATTTTTACTACGATTTTACACTATACGAATGTGACTAAAAAGTGAGGTTGACATTCGGTGTACTTTCAGTTTCTATAGGGTGAAAAGAGAAGTAGACTGACATTTAAATCCATTCAAGTACGATGTACAATTCAAGTACGATCATATTAATTGTTTAATTCACAGAAAATAGCCACAATTTAATCATTAATTTTTACAAAATTTATTGCTGGTATTAAAATGTGGTCGCGTCGAAATTTATAACATATTTGCTGTCATGAGGAAACTATAGACACACGAGTTTAGATATAAATAAAATGTTTACTCCTAGAAGTACATAAAGCTAAGCTAAGCTAAGCTAAAAAAAAATCTGGGTTAAATTAAGTAAAGAACAAGTTTTAAGGTTTCGTTAAATGTCTACCGTATGTTAAAACAAAGTGCTGGTTTTCGACAAGTTGGAACGGAGGGCTGACTTCAACAATTCATAACTTGAATTACTCTCATTTGTTCGAAACCAAACTATGATAGCTTTTAAAGAAGTTTATTGTTAATACGTATATCAAGTTTTAAATTGATCTGATGTTGTTCAGAAGAGTTCTTGTATATTTTGTAAGATAACGTTTCTTCAGAACTGAGAAAGCGTATCAATAGAGAGATTTAGCTCGTTTTGAAGTTCAGTGAAATGTCAAGCTAAACCTAAAACTGTTCAGTGTAGATTATGATTTTCATATAAATGTACATTTAATCATGTACATATGTTCGGCGAGCGTATTAAAGCAGGCGTGTGATATTGCCAAGTTGACTGACGAACGATCCCAGGATGGCACATATCATTTAAAAAAAAAAAAAAAAAAAATTCGCAACACTTGCTCGCTTCACATAAAGTACTGGAAAACCATTCCTGTATTACCAAATGAAACTTATTTGCACTACTCACACACTCAAATACTTAATTATATTTAACATACTACGTGAGTCTTACAATTAGTGTTGTAAAAAAACGTTTTTTTACTGTGAAGTTTTTTTTTAATAAAAAGCCGTTCTTTTTCATTTTTTTTTCAAATGTGTTTTTTTTCTGAGAACTATTATTTATTGATTTATGTTGCAGATACGTGAAATAATCAGCAGAACTTGAGTCGAAGCCCTCGTAACTTACATATCGTTCATTTCTTTGTACCTATACGAAAAAAATTGTCTGATTATCCCTTTCGGACCCAGGTCATTTTTGGCGTTTCCCTACATTTTCAGTTAGTGAGTTATTGCTCAAAAACCATTAATCCGATTGATTTGGGTAAGGCCTAGTTTGTTAGAAAAGGGATGTTGCTATTTTTCATGTAGGTTACGTTGCACTGTTGCCAATGGGAGGGAAATATTGAGGGAAATGTAGGGTGAAAATTTACAAAAACTTCCCTAACCGATTTTCAAGATTCTTTGTATTCAGCACCACTGTTGCTACATCGGTCCAAATCACCTAAAAATATTTTTGGTCTGTTGATAAGGTACAGTGAAAACCTGAAGTCGCTGGCTTAGATGCAAGGAGAGAAAGAAAAAAAATCTGTCATCATACACATGAAATTTCGACAGTTTTTACGCCTCAGGAGCAAAAATCAAGATATATCGGAGCTACAGCTTCCCTAATAAATTATCTTATTGAAACTTTTATGGTGCATCCTCTAGGTCAAAGAAGAGGCTTTCAGATAGTGGTACGTTTCTTCCAATGTAGCCAGCAAGAGGGAAATAATAAAGACAAAAGGGAGATTTTCCAAAATTTTCCCTAAAATCGGAAAATAAAATTTTCTGTTAGCTGGCACCACTGCTACCAGACACACAAAAACTATCTTAAAATAAACTTTGGCATCCCTCTAATATATCCTACAAGTATCGTGACGGTATCTAATAAAGTAAGCATGCCATTTAAAAATATCTCATTCTACCTATAAAAGTATGAGTTATCTTCCCACTTAGAGAACAAGGTCTACTGTAAACCTCAACTATACTTCCCCCAATTATTCTATTGAAACTTCCTATACTGTTGTTGTATAGAGCAAAAACGATTCTTTGATACGCTGGTACGTTCGTCCCGATGTAGCCAACAGGAAGGAAACAATGGAGACAAAACGGATTTTGTTTTCAAAATTTTCCTCTAAAATCGGGAATTAAATTTTTCTATAGCTGGCAACACTGCTACCAGACAGACGCAAACTATCTTAAAATGAACATTGGTACACCACTAATATGGCCTACAAGTATCATGGCGATATTTAAGAAACAAAGCTTCTAATTACAAAAAAATAGATTACGGTCAACAGAAAAGTAGAGAAAATCTAAAAAAAAAAAAAAAAAAAAAAAATCAAGGGTTAGAACCTAATACGAATTGTTAGTGCGCCCCCTAATTACTCCACTGGAACGGTCTGTACCCGCTTTTGTTCAGTAAGGACCAATGTTCGACTGCCGTAAGTTGACTTGCGCTCGGACATATAAGTACGGATTTATAAACAAAATTCTCGAAGTTTTTTCCAAATTTAGGGAAACTTTAATATCCATAGTTGGTAACGCTGCGCGTAGGCTATTTGAAAAAAAAACGAAATTCAGAAAAAAACGAGAGGCAATGTTTTGTTTTGTAAAAAAAAATGTTCATTTCTGAAAAAATACGAACGTTTTTTTTTTTTTCTGTTAACAACACTCCCTACAATACTGATAATAATTGAGCTTTCCTGTTACAGTTCACAACAGTTAAACATGCGCTGAGTGAATGTGCTACTTACCTACATCTAACTCATTCTGTTCAAGAAGTCTTGCATAGATCGCTGCGTCTGGTGCACTTTGCTTGGTTTTCAAGAAAATGTGTTTCAACTTTTCACTCTCTGTGTTCCATTTTGCATATAAAGACACTTCCTTATCAGGAAACCTTTTGGTAAAATCACTTTCGATCTAAAACAAGAACAATAAGTAACATAAGATCACTTTTATTCGAAAATTGTAAGAAGTTATTTAGCTTTCAAAACCTATTTTGACCATATTTTAAACTTATGACTTAAACTTAAACGTATGATATATTTTGACCATCCGTGTTCTAAGACTTGTGGGAAACATCAGTGAAAGACAGAAAACCAGATATGTTTTAAATGGGAGTATTAAGCTTGATGTAATCGTAAAAGCGGTTTCTTCCGGTGCTGGCTGTTTAACCAGCTGTGAATAATCTTCATACAGATGTATCTAAGTAGTTTTATTTTGCAATTAAAAGTGGATGCATCCGGAGAGAAGTTTCTTGAGGGCTGACCCCACTTCAGCACACTCGGTATACATGATTTTGAAATACAAAAAATATGCAACTTTATACAGTTTAATCATAGATTTAATTACATATCTATCACTTACCAATGTATATCCCAACGGTTGTTTTAAAACTGGAAATTCCGAAAAATACTCTGCAACTGGTTTACTGCTGTTACGCAGATCAGCTACTCGTTTGGATGAAGTTTTCTTCCAATATTCACAGACCTTCTCCCAAGGTTCCATGGAATTTTTTAACCAAAGAATGCATTCCTCAAGGTCTTCCTCGTCATTCTCTAAAATTATCAGGATTTCGAATATTAGTAGTGTGAATTATGTACATGGATCAATAATATCCATTATACATACTATCTGCTCAGTGAAGAAAATAATATAAAATGTCATCACCAATTGGAGACCAAATTCCAACGGACAGCAGATTGCTCAACGTGTAAGTTAGAAATCAGGGGTTTTCGATTGAACAACACTGTCTTCTTCGGTCGTAACAATAAAAGGAGACTAAAAGGTAAAAACGGTAAAAGACGACTGATAGTTCAAAATCTAAATATCACATTAAGTAAAACTAAAGCACTGACGCACTGCTTGATTTACTAACGTGATTTTTTAGGATTTGAACGTCGGTCATCGTTTACCATCTATACTTTTTAAGTTTCCTTTTAACTTTAAACCGAAGAAGATTGTGTTGTACAATCGAAAGCTCTTGATTTGTAGTTTAAGCTTCGAGGAATCTGCTGTCCATTGGAATTCAACACTCAATATAGTCTAAAGACTTAATAATAATGAATAACCATATCAAGCAACTAATTGTACGTTTAAAGATTCTCTAATATTTATCGATCACTTCATACATTGCAAAAACTTGGAAAATAGGAGACTGGTTTTCGATCTACATAAGTGAATGCGCTCTTGTGAATGTTTTTTCGTTACGCAGACACCAACGAAGTCAGGTCCATAAAACACCGGTACTCTGTAATGCCCTACGTGCTTCTAACTATTCAGATATCTTGTTTCTACCACTTGCCATTTAACACGTAACTGTGCTTTAATATTGATCGAACTGAAGTGATACTCTAAATAAAGAACTTATTTAAACTAACACTTAAATTTTGATTTTCTTAGGTATCCACTTAAATGTAAATATTATAATTCGAAAATTTATCATAATACCCCGATAACTCACGAAAATGAGAACTGGCTCCTGAAACCCTATAACTGTAGATATACTAACACAGTTCAAATCTACGGATGGATGCAACCGTGACCTCGCGAGGCGATTTTCTCTTGATTCACAAGGCTCTAAAAATGACAGACGACACGATGGGAGAAATGTATAAAAGGTTGATTACTCGGTTTGTAAGCACCTGGAACGTTCTATCGCACGTTCTACAATATTTGTGGGATTCATAATTTAACATATCTACATTTATATCAAACTCTTTACCTTCGGGAGTAATTGGACTGCTTGGAGTAGTATCTTTTTTTCCTTTAATCGGAAGAACTCCACTGTGTCTAAGATGTCGCTTTCGATTATTGTATTTATCCCATAATTTTCCTCTTGCTAACACCTTCTTTCCTTGAAATGCACTATATGGTACATAGTAGGTATGCTATTTGAGAGAAAATTAAAATTAGGTGTGACTCACAAAACAAAACAAAAGATAAATAAACAAAACAAATTAATTTAACTTAAAGTTCACATAGTATATTTAACTGTGTTCACTATATCTGCGCAGTAAGCAAAAGATTGTAAAATGTATTCACCAAGGGATACCAAATTCCAAATTTCTCGAAGCTAAAAACACTAGATGAGAGCTTTCGACTCTGCAAGACAATCTGCACATCACGCATAAACGTAAAAGGAAAAGGTAAATATGATTAGAGAAACGTGAGTATTAAAAATTAAGGGGACTCCTATGGTTCGTCTATGGTGTTCGACCAGTGTCCTCGTGGTCCTGCGTTCAATTTCCGGCTGGAGAATACCACTTTTAGCGCCCATCCAGCGTCAGGCGGCGAACTGGGGAGGCACCTAGATACAGACTTGATAACAACTTAGTCTAGAAAGTTCCTGATACGCCTGTTGGCGGGCAGTGACGCAAGCGGGTGACCCCCACCTAGTTACTCAGGCGGATGTAGTTTCACCAATCGTTAACAGATGTCGTTGGGACGGTCCCAACGCCATAAGGCCTCACACATGAATTTTTATTATTTGTTTTATTACAAATCTAAAGATCACATAAATTAACGTGAATCACTAACGTAAAAGAACGTGAATGATTCAGCTTTACGTATTAGATTTTTAAGTTTCTAGTACTCGGATGTCATCCTTGTGAGTACATTTTACTATGTTTACTTTTAATTTTGTCTTGAAAATGAGAATAGAAGTTAAAAAAACCAGCAGAGTCATCTTTTACAATAATAAATTACCAACAAACTGCTTTTGGTTACATTGTCCTAGGACAATATGTTTTGTTTTTAGCAATTAATGTTTTTGACAATTCTTTCAACAGTGAAAATAGGCGAGTGCAATAATATGGCTGCCAAAGACAAATCGCTTAATAAAAAAACATGACCAAAGTTCGTAATTTATGAGGCGAAGAGTAGAGTAAGCTTGAGATATTTTACGAATCAACAAGCAACCAGTTCTTGGATTACTTGAAAGAAACTGACCCATATGTGAACGTACTAACCTTGTTTTCTGTAGGGAAGACTTGAACAATGGAGTCAGTAATTGTTGAAAACGTTTGACTAGTGATTCTGGAATGAAAAATACAAACACATCATAACTGTACGATATATGCCATGTGGATATTACTGTTACGAGTGTTTTCAGCAAACCAGAAGACACTGATTCATGCATGAACATCATAAATAAATAAATAAATAAATAATGCTCTCTCTCTCACACACACACACACACACACACACACATATATATATATATATATATATATATATATAATTGAAAATCATTATGTTTGTGACTCTAAAACTCCTGAACCGCCCGACCGATGCCGATCAAATTTATAACATGGATGAGGTTCGAGGCTGGGCTAGTTTTAGACTATTCACTTTGATGGTAGAAAGGTGGTGTAAAAATAAATAACATTTAATAACTCCTGAACCACTCGACCGATCTTGAACAAATTTTCAACATAGATGAGGTTCAGGTCTGGGGTCGTTTTTATGATTTTAATTTGATGGAGAAACGTAGGGGTGGAGAAGGAGGGGGAGATATATAAAAATCAATTTATATAAGACTGAAAGTGACTATTTTTGTAACTTAATAACTCTTGAACTATCCGACCGATCTCAATCAAATTTTCAAGATACATGAGGTTCGGATCTGAAAACATATTTGCAATTTCACTTTAATGGTAGATCCTAGCGGAGGGGGAGGGACGTATAAATAAAAACTAATAAAACCTAATAACTTTTGAACCACATAACCAATCTCGATCAAATTTTCAACATATACGAGGGTCGGGCCTTGGGTGTTTTCTATCGTTTCACTTTGACAAGCCAACTTAGCGGAGGGGAGGGGGGAGATATACGAAACACAATCGAAATAAAAATAACTGCCTCTGTGACTTCATTACTCTTGAACCACCCGACCGATCTCAATCAAAGTTTCAACATACATGAGTTTAGGGGCAGGGATTACTTTAGGCTATTCAGTTTGACGATGCAGCGTAGGGGAGGGGGAGAGACATTTCAAAATGATCAAAAATGACCGGTATTAGTGTTGAATCCATAGTTTTCAGGGTCGATGAAAGAAACAGTGACACTTCTGATGCTGTTTCAATCCAAGTTCAGCCCAGATAGTTGGGTTAAAAATGATCGAAAATGACTAATATTAGTGTCGAATCCATAGTTTTAGGAGTAGCTGAGATTAACAGTGACAATTCTGATGCCCCTGTGCCGCAGCAAGGAGGGGGAGCTATATATAATAATGATCGAAAATGACCTATATTAGTGTCTAATCCATAGTTTTCGGGATCACTCAGATGAACAGTGACATTTCCGATATATATAAATGATCGAGGTGTATTTTACAGTGTAGTATGTTTCAGCTGATATTAATTCAGCATCTTGCACCTCGCAAGATTTGGATCTATATCACGCAAACTGGCTGTGAGTGAGAATGATAGACAGGAGTTACGGAACCACTTCTCTATTTTCTTTTAATGAGAGCGCCGAATAATGTTAATATAGGGTATCACAACAAAGCCCACAGTGCTCTATCGGTAAGACTGAATCAAGGAAAATTCCTTTTAGTGCCAGGAATTGACGGTCATGAGAAAGTCTTTGGGAATTACCATTTAAAAACAAGATGGTGCAAAAGCAATGAAGCAAAAGCCTCTTGTGAAGAAGTTTGGAAAACACACGCAAAAGATATTAAGCCAAAGAGACAAAGTACATTCTTAACTATCTTCAAATTTACCGGCCATTCTTCATCCAAAAAAACAGGAAGAGAACATTTTTTGTGGTGGTTGTGGAGTTTTTTTTTATTTTCGTTGGCTTTAACGTGGGATGTGTAAAGAGTGATGGCACGAGGAGTCTTCGAATTACAACACACATGGACCATATGTATGATACTTTTTAACACTCTCAGCCCCAACCCTGTTTGAGTAAATTTCATCCCGGGACCAGACTACAGTTTGCTATGAACACCGTCAGCCCATGTGTATCTATTTGATACACGTGGTCCATCAGTAAACCCTCACTGTGTATCAAAAAGATACACATGGGGCTGAAAGTGTTAATGCGTACCCTTGCTCGTTATTACTCTATATAAAATAGAAACAGCTGCAAAGATTTCATATTTACCCAAACAACAGTCGTACAGAATATCTATTATATATATATATATATATATATATATATATATATATATATATATATATATATATATAAATGAGTATCACTTTCTTCTACTGAAATTTAAGTCGAAACTACTATTCCTCCACGGTAAATCAACTATTTTGAAAGTCAATTCTCAGCGATCACTTTGACAGTTTCTAAAATTTTTTTTCTATCTGAATTACGTTCATTGTTTGCTGAATCGAATGGACTTTTAATCATTTTGATATCTCCAAAAATAATAGTTATGAAGTTTTCCGTCGAACATAAATTTCTCCAAAAACAGCTCGTGTCATCACTTAAAAATAGTAACAAAAAAAAAAAAAAAAAAAAAACACGAAAGAAATAAAACAAGAGTTCAGAATGTTTAAAACCCTCGTCTTGAATTTTCAATATACTGCCACATTAACTGTAAAAAATTCAAGCAAATCTAAACTTTGAGCAACACGGACTGGATGATTTCACATGAACTGATCCTACTTCGAATACTTGACTCACTCACTGTACGCAAGATTTAAGATTCTTCAAGGTTAGTCATTACGTTATTACTAATTTGCCACACAGATATATTACATGTTAGCCCTTTCAGGTTTTTCTTAAAAAACAAAAAACTTTAATTACCACTTAACCTCTTTCACGTCACTACACGCTCTATATCATGATTACACTTCAATCACACTTTGAAACAAATCAAAATATAAAACAAATTTAGAGCTACAATAAGAATGCAATTAAAAATACTTTAATAAATAAATCTTACGTATAACAAAACAAAAACAGAAAATACTGCTCTTTTATTCAAGTATTTTACTGAACAAACCTTTTGTCGGCGCCAATGTGACGTATGATTACTTCAGTTAGTAAATTTCTCGTCCTGGAGCTCAAACAATTATGTATCTTGTACTCACTTAAAACTTCTCTTCCATCTAAAGAATTTTCCAAAATGGTTAACAGATCCTACAAGAAAACATTACATTATTGTTTACAGTAACTCAAGGATACAATATTGAGCACAGTAGTATAAGGGAAATTTGTAAGTAAAATACAACTTCTATGACGAAAATCAATATCTGCATTATATTGAGAAATCCTAGTGATATGCAGCAATTGATTTTATCACAATCAGTTCCACAAATATTGGTGATGGCAAACGAAAATTGACCAAAATATATTACTATTATTTGAAGATTATTTGAAGCGGTTCCCTCTGTCAATACTTAGCTTCAGAATCACCCGATTATGTTTCTGCCAGTAAGTTTCAAAACACCTTGCTCTTACAAATGGCAACCTAAAGAGTCGAAAGTTTCAGAGAAGGAAGTCTAACCCTTTAACGTCTTATAACTGTGCCTAATTCTGATTCTTTATTTCTGCTTTTTGAAATACTTTCATTTCTAAAGATCATTCTACCTTCTGATAAAATCAAATGATTATATCCAAATAAAATGTGGTTCATTCTTAAGAGCAAGAGTTGACTGCAATATCATTTGGGAGAAACATAAATAACTGTTTCTAAAATAAATCGCCTCTGCTATGCAATAAGAACTATCAGGGAAAAAACAAATCTACCAACAGAATAAACCATATATTACGATACCTTTCATGCAGTATTAAAATACATTATCATATTTTGCGGTAATAGTAGTAAGAGTGACATTACTTTTAAATTGAAAGGAAAGTGGTTAGAATTTTATGCCTAAAATGTAGACTTTCCGTCGACAGCTGTTTAAAAGATTTAAGTATTTTACCACTATAAAGTTTACATATGTATCAGGTAATAGTATATACAAATGTCTGAACTTCAATACAATTTACATGCTTATAATACGCGTTGAAGAAATTTATTTTCACGTCCTATCTAAATTTGAACATAGACCAACCTACGAGGATTTAACTATAGTAACACCGCAAAATGATGCAGTGGGTCACAGTCTGAATACTTACAAAGTTCTGTAGTACACATTGTGCCTGGAAACTGGTTTCTCCTATTACATTGACCGGTACTACAGCTTGAGCCGTCTTAATTCCTCCTCTTGCTAGAAGCATATTGCAAAGAAAATGGTTATTTTATCCATGTATCTACATATATATGTGTACAGGAACGTATACTATCTTCACTCATAATTGCAATGTGAGGTACAGTATGTCAGTATGGGGTCAAGTAAAACAGTACATGGCACAGAACATTTTATTACAGAGGTAAAAAAAACATCATTAAAAAACATCTAATTTTACACAAACGTACACTTACGTATTTTACATACACATACTACATGCAAGATTGATAAAGGAATCTTTTGATACAAAATGGCGGGTCTTGCCTAATGACAGTAAGAAGACAGGTGTTAACATGATGATAGCTGCTTGTTGATCAAGCTTTATATTACAGGAACATGTAATTGTTAAAAGTGGATCCTGTATATTGGTGAGTAGTATATGTTATCTAACCAGCGTGTGCAATATCTTCATACAAAGCAGGAATTGAATTGATGTTGATATTTGAAGACATACGTTAAGCACAGACGATCTCTAACTTCAGTAACGATTTTTTTTCTTTCCTTTGGATGCACGTTTTTGGGAGCTACGTTGGACGATGAACGCCATCTTAATTCTTCATGCATACCATTACAAAGAAAAAGTGGAGAAAACTGAAGGAGATTCTCCCGTATACTCTTATCTAACAGTATTGCCAAGATGGAGGGAACACGAAGAATATCATTCGTAACCCAAGAAAATGTAATATCTCAGAATCTGGACGTTAAGAACGCAAAGATATGAAAAAATAGGCGTCTGAACATTCAATTAAGAAGGGACAGCGACGAAGAAAAGTACATAGAAGGGTCCTAACTAAACTGCAAGAACAATGTGAATTTCAATATCCATAAGTAACGCCTAACAATCATTTACAGATACCAACAATGATACATTAAGTCAGGGTAACCACTCTTTCGTGATTTCAAAATTCCGTGACATTTTCCCGGTTTCGAGAAAATCTTTTTCCTTAAGTGATCTGCAAAACGTACTTCCTAGTTCACCTCAGATCTGATCCTTCTTAATATTGGAAGTTGTGGGAAGCACTTTATCAATTGTGCTTTCTAAGCTCCCATGCAATAAATGGGCTGGAAAGTAGATGATTATTTGTAAACCACTTATAACTTATTTAACAATTTTCCAGCTCGTCGAACAAACTACAAAAGATTCGCAGAATTTCTGTTTCCGAAACAAATTTCCAGCTTAGCATCAACATAAACATTTAGATGTTACTTCTCGGGCCATGGAAATAATGCTGAACAAAGAACAAGTGCTGCTGGCAAGAAGAAAGTACCACAATGTGGAAGTTTTGATACTGTACGACATTTCACAAATGACAAGCTTCTTGTTGCAAAGCTACGTTCTTTAACATTACCAAAGACTGATGAATCTTTTCTTCGCGAGTTTCAGGGAAAGCTGGCTTAGAAAATTATAAATGAAATGGAATATTTAAGTTTAACGACCCACGGTTATGTCGGTTAGGCTAAAGGAGACGGTGATAATGAGTGAAATGAAGAAAGTGGGAGGAAACGGGAGAACCCCAAGAAAACCCATGAGCACGGTTTTTGTCCATTACAAAGTCCACACGGCGCGAGCTGGGATCGAAGCAGGGATCCTAAGCACCGGAGGTGAACGCTCGACCACTGAGATCCCGCACCCTCGAAAGCTGGCTTAGCTCTTTCCGATTGCAATTCCCTCCAGGCCAGTATATTGTCTGCTGCTGGTTGTTTTGTAAAAGATAGCGTTTTGAAGAGCCAGCGATTAGTTATGATTGATTTCAAGGAAAGTGAAAACGTAAAGTAAGCTAAGTTTGTAAACATGACTAACTTATACACCGAAAGATGTTTTACGAAAAGCCAAGACTATCGGAAAAAGACATTCTTGAATTTCGAAAAGATTGTCGCGTAGGATGTCAGAAATCTGTATTGAAAGTAATGGAGAGGTCACCTCTGGAAACCAAACTGACAAGAGCAATTTGGAGAGTATTCTATTTACAGGTTTCTGTAATTCTTGAAGTTTTAAATTTCCAAGTTTTCAACTCTCCCCTGGAGTCTTGGTCATGAAGGTTAAAAGCAGGAAGAAAAAGAACAGAAACATCAAGGAACAGAAAGGAACGGACTTACAAAGAGGACAAGATATGTGGAAAACACATTGTCAAGTGCGTCAGCTATCTGCAGATGGTCTTGAAACAAACTGAAATATGGCAGTCAGTTTGTGCGCCTTTTCTATTTCTGTTGGAAGTTTGCTAACTCATGTTATTTTTATTATAATGCCAATACTGTGAAAATTTTGTGATAACAGCCTCCCATTCGTCACTCAGTCATCCCTTGTCTAGATTTACTTTTGGTTTCGTTAAATGAATAAATAAAATTTCAAAAAAGTCTCTCTACTTCATTTCTGGCTCCAAATAAAATTTTTGAATCTTCTACCCTGCACTGCGTTTCTTTTAAATGTTTCGATAAACCTGACACCGGATTTTCGCTTTCGAATCTCTAATGTGTTCCTTCACTCTCTTGGCAACTGCATTTTATTTCGCAAATACCATATTTGTCATTGGCATCTGTGTAATAACTCTTAAATTGGGTGATGTGCTTTTCTAGCGTTTTAGGTGGTTTTAAACCTATACGTAAATCGTATTGTGTGTAGATACTATTTCCAGAGCTCCTACTGATCTGGAGAAATTTATTTCCCTGACTTCTCCCTGACCTTTGATAGGAAATTCCATGACTTTTTCATGACGTATGTCGGATGACACTGACATATAAATAAAGAATAGATAACGGTGAATATTTATATATATGAGAACATTTATTCTATAGAGACAAATAGTAATCAACTGCTCATCGTGCATTCCACTTACCTCCCATAAAAATCTGAGCTACGTCTCATACTGTGACCATTAATGGTTGGCTAAACTGAAATTGGGGACAATTAATGTTAGAAAAAAATATATTTTATAAGACATCCCTGACTTTCCCTGATTTTCAGCCTTTTTCTCTGAGTTTCCTCACCTGCACCATTTTCACTGAGTTTTCCCTGACCATTAAGAACCCTGATTTAATGTAGTTGTCAGTCTAGGAAAAATAGGCAATCCTATCCATCTTTATCCTTCATGTCTGTTTCAGGTTTATCGGAACTTAAATTCCTTTTAACCCGATTATACCAATTATTTAATAAGGAATAACAGTTAGTTCACCATTGGATGAAGATGCCGGATTTATGCGCATACTCAACACGAGGGGTGATGTGAAATTGTTCCTGTGACACTAGAAACGATAAAATTAACTTATACATTCGTGAAAGGAGAGAACAATCCAATTTGTTTATGCACCACGTCATCTGTAGGTGCGAATTCAATAACACAGAAACAGTGAAAAAATGAATGACTGGACCAAAGATGTTCTCAATACATGAATACTGGATTATTCAAGCACAAGAGCTAGGCCGTAGTACAAGATTGTAGTCTGAGTGGAGATCACAGACTTCAGGAGTGAACGTGTGTGTGTGTGTGTGGCTGTTCTGAGTAGGGTAGTGGTTAATGTATCGGCACGGTATGCCAAAGGTCCCCGTTTAGTCATTCACTTTTCACGTGACGTGTAATATTGTTTATTCACTTAAACTTACCTTGTTTATTCACAGTCAATTCTGAAATCACCACTATTTTCTTACAGGCACCTCTTCAGTGGGAAAAGAAGGTGATTTGAACAGCAGTACTAACCATTTGAAACCTTTCCTCTCATAAACATCTGAGAACGTAGGTTTTAACTTCATATTAATAACACTAGCAATATCTCTGAGGTCAATCTGAAACTTTCAAATGATAACTTTTATAAGAAGTAATAAATTTGGATTCTAGAGAAAAAATGTTACTCGTAGAGAGTAGGGGCGGTGTAACAATCGAGAGAAAGCATGGGGTCTGGAAAAAAAAACCCATAGAGCTAAAACGTGGTTTGGAGAAAAGTTCCTAACGGGGAAAAATGGGGTCTCGGGCGAATTCCAGAGCGGTGTTCATACGGAAAAATGAAATGAAATCTTTAAGTTTTACGTCCCACGTTTATGACGGTTAGGCTAAAGGAGACGGTGATGATGAGTAATGAATGAAATGGTGGAATGAAGAAAGTGGGAGGAAACGGGAGAACCCCGAGAAAACCCACGAGCACGGTGTTCATACTGAGTCTCCAGCGAACGAAGCTACTGTGTTTATTACAAAATTGTTTAGCACTCGCTCTAGCTCAATTCACATGCAGTATTCAATGACCTTTTAGTATACTATAAAACCCATGAATACTGACTGACTGACAACAGTGCATGCCAAACTATGCAGTTCAAACCGGTATAGCTACAAGACGAAACTTCGCATCAATAGTAATCATTAAGTGTTGAATAGATGTCTGCGGGCAGAATCCAAGAGACAAGGGTGATTTTGTTATAGGAACAGCACAAATCAACGGCTATCTTTGGAAGATAGTATCTTATATTTGCATCTAAACAGAAATACCCTGTTTCGAAACGACATAAAATTACAAATCTTCACAAAATTAAAGATTCTAAACAGAATTTCCTGATTTTTCCGGTTTTCTTGGTTGACTGGTCACCGTGTAAATCGCGAGTTTCGATCATTCAGGGAAAGAAACTATCCGGAAAGCATGTAAATACGTTTATTAGGGTGGATCGAAGAAAGAAATGCAGTTTTAAAGCTCTCACCACTAAAACGATGAAATATATACAGTATGTTATAGCAGCTTTAAAATATAGGATCCAGACAGCTGTAAAACGTTGTTAAAGTAGCCAAAATTTCAACAACAATGGCCATATCCGCTGCTGTAACAATACTTCACATTAACGGTTGAAATACATACTTTGCGACGTCTTTCTCATAGATAATCAAATCCTTTCAATAATAGATATTTAGCTTTTCTGAGGCCTAAAGATACCTACTTTTGTCTCATTAATAAGGGTCATCGTTTGAGTACGGTAAAGTTACAAACTCTTCCATTTACCCTAAAATTTATCACAGAGATGATAATTTGCCATAACCATACCATTCATGTGCACAATGTAGGTTTGAAGTTGAACTGTAATCAAAGTTAAACTTACGTGGCTCCGGTGAGTTATTAACCGCTGAATCCAACACGTCTTCACAGTTTAAACTTTCGTACAAATACGTTTCAGCGCTTTCACCAGCAGCAGCGGTAATAACAGTAAAGTCACACACCTGAAACTGAAATTATATGCAGTACTTACTGAAAATAGATTCATTCGTTGTACAAAGGATACATGCCAGTTTCTGGTGATATTTCAGTTACATGTGTAATCTTTTAAAGAGATAATAGCTGTATATTTTAGCATTAAAAAGACTCGTTAATATGTTTGTTAGTTTTTGAATTAATTTCTTGGTACCAATAAATTTAGAACGTATTTTCATCTCGTGAAGCTTTTTTTTTTCTTTCGGAAAATCTACCATTTTCGGCATGAAGCATCCTATAATGACTTGAATGTTATTACAAATTCAATCTTCAATACAAAGAAACGCATTGTATAATGTTTAAAGACATAGTTTCATTGAGGCTAAAAAACAAAACGAATCCACTACAAAACAAATAAACAAACAAACATACACACACACAAAAAAGTAGATCCTGTAGCACAGAAACTGATCTTAACATTTCGCAGAAATCAACGCCATGCGTCTATCTAAATATATATCATGTTAGCCATAGCTTCGTCGTCACAGCATTCTTTTGGACTAGAAAGTCGAGAATACAAAGAGGCCACTGAATAATCCACTCTTTCCTCACAGTAGAAATACTCGGTCAGTGTTATGTGTCACAAAGTGAATTAAGGCCCTCACCAAGACAATAACTACATAAATAAGTTTTGGAGAAGCGAAAAGAATGCATCTTGAAAGATAGCTATACGTTGGATAAATAGCATCTTGAACCATAGCTACACGTTGCATAAATATTTTCTTCAACTCCGTATCGTATTGTAGAGAATATTTTCTTCCAATTGATCGCTCTATCAAACAAGTAGAACTAGAAGCGTAATGTCGATAGGCGTATTTTACAAATGACAAAAAAAGATGATATTTTTCCAAAAAGTCTACCTGTAGCATGGTATTTTTTCTAAACGACGATGCGTGGCTGATGGACCAATATCTTCCAACAAGATAGAAATAGCCTATAGGCAATTCTGTCATACTGAGATATGGTCCTTTCAACATGTTAAGGAACACCGTCCCGAAGATGTTGCTCACAAAGAAAAAAAAAGTTTTAGGTAAGTAGATCAAAAACCAAACAACTAGTATGTTGCACTGTGGACTGATTTAAATCAGGGAGATATACAGGAAAAAAATATCACGGAAGTCATTTCACCTTGATATCTAATACTAAAATTCATGTATTTGCAATACTGTCCTTCCTATAAAGATCAGTATTTCAGATATAGTTCCGACAATAAGATAATGTGCAAAGCTTAGTGGGTTTTAATAACGTGCTTTTTTCCAGAATGGCGCAGCCTGAAAAAAGAAATTGTCGCAAAACCTGTCACGTATAATCATATGCAGTTTTAAAGTTATGAATATTTATCTGAAAGTAGATCCTATCATAATCACTTCTGAGATATGTGTCCGGAGTTCTACTTTTAACATTCACTTGAAGATGCTACTGAGATACAAGATCAAACGCTCATCCATATTGCAGTCATTCCATGTCAAATCAACACTAAGCTTGAACCTTTCAGATTCACTTAACTTTTAGTACACGGTGAGACAGAAGTCCATTTTTTTTTTTTTTTTTACTTTTAAACATATTTTTGAAAATTGCCCAACCCCACAAAAAATTCCGCAGTTTTATATACATAAGTTGTCATAAGTCCGTAACCCTCAGTCATATAAAACTAATTTCCGGCCCATTTTAAAGTTGTTGCAATGCCCTTCAGTTGATATGCAACACAAGAGAGTCTGTAAATAAAAACAAAATTACAGGAACAATTATGAACTGATTGGAGCTAAACTTAGTACAAAAATGAGTACATATTGTACCTTACTTGATTGTCATCAGTGTGATCCAACAGTTATGAATATTAACAAATGAATTAGATATTTTCGCTTTTAGGAAATGCGCTGTATTAAAATTAGTGTATTGATAAAGTATCTGTTATTACTAATTGGGGAAGCTCGAACAAATACCCTAAAAAACGTACTTAGTTAATTAACTGTATTTCTGCTGAATTTCGTACCTCATTAACAGAAGAACTACTACTTTCCGTTGTTTCTGACACTGGAGTGGAACAAGATATCGGCTGGTGTAATTTCATATCCTCCTTATACTTCTCGTAGCTCTTCATAAATCTAATTCGTGGACCCACCTTTGGGATTAACTCCTTTATAAGATCCGGAGTGAGATGTTGGAACGTGTCGTCGTCAATTTCTTCATCTGTAAATACGAATTCAGTGATGATTTTTAAGGTATTAAAACTGGCCCTTGAATCAAAGTAATGATAAGAACAGACTTACGGTGGGCACAAAAAATGTTCATACATTTATCTCAAATTGTTCAACCGTTTCCTTCTGATGTGATCAGAAACAACAGGCAGCATTGCTATCAACATGAAGAAATCATAGGAAATGCCCTCTTCTTTCCCTTAAAATGAGAATTCTCAAAACCACTGGGACACGCGTCCACTTATATTTAATATGCAATTAATCTTTCAAGTTTCATCTTCGTAGCTTGAAAAGATCGTGAGATAGTCAACTTTTCGTACCAATTTTGACTTTCCAGCTCCCACTTAGAATACGCACTTTAATCAAAGTAACATCATAAATATCCTGGTCGAAATGTTAATTTCAAATGATCTAATCGTTTTCCGCCATGCAACTAAAATAAGATCCTACTATAAAACGCAGGGTTGGCAAAAACCATGGTTTTTATTTAAAAAAACCCCAAAAAACCGGTTTTTTTTGGTTTAAACCAGGTTTTTTTGGTTTAAACCAGGTTTATATGGTTTAAATGATTTGCTCTATATATTCATATCATATATGGACAAAAATAAGTTTGTTTCGCCTTGATGTTATTATGCAACAACCGGGTTATGCTGGAAGGGGTCACATAAGCTTAAAGCGGAATAAAAACCGCTTCTCGAGTTACATCCGAGAGAAATTGTCCTCCATTTGAACTCGGAACCAGGACTAATTGGCCACAAATGCGATACGTCTGCCGACTCACTCACGAAGGAATCCTGATAAAAAAAAAATACGTTGTACTGATCTTTACATGCTTCTTAATATAACTGTCAAGAGTCATTTCAGAAGGACAAAAAGATAAACAGTTGCACAAGTGAAACCATTACACAGAATTAATTACATATGAACAATTTCAAAGTACGACGGAGTACAGAAGAACTAATCTAGTTCAAGTTAGTTAACAACGACTTTTATTCGTACAAATTAAAGAAATAATCAGTAAGAAAAGTGATTAAAGATACGAATTATTTGAGTCCACTTTGGCTCAGACTCATTTATACATAAATAGATACCAAAGATACTTCTCATTTCACTAAATGCCTCTCGTGGGGTCTGTATGACGCCCCCCCACACACACACAAAGTACGGCATTTTCGATGTATTTTATCAATAGTAAACATTGAAACGAAACAATATTTAGAATTTTTCTTCGATTACAATTACATAACAATAATAATAACTACAAAAAATCACAAAATAAACATTTATAAACTTGTAAAAAAAAAAGTTGCTTTTGTAGTATAATCTTTTTGAGTAATGAATGGGGAATTTAGGTCTGAATACAATACGAATAATATACGGGAGTGAAACGTGGTAACCCACAAATGTGTGTTCATCAAGATTTTACAAACACTTACACTTTTACGAACATTTTTTTGTTTTTTGGTTTAAACCAGTTGGTTTTTTTTTGAAAAAACCAGCTGTTTAAACCTTGGTTTAAACCACCTTGGTTTAAACCAGCCAACCCTGATAAAACGTACACTGATTCCCACGTTAGTTCAGCCTCTAAGAAGCTATGGGTGCTAAATGAACACTAAAAGCCTTCCTGTTTCAACTGACATCCTAATCACTACTCGCTTTGCAAATGAGATAATTTATAGGGCCCCACCGGGAATCGATACCTGGACCCCTTGATTACAAGGTGAAAAACAGATCTAATCTAACCTATTGATATTTTTAGGTAACGCTGTACAAACAAAGTGGCGGAACAAGTTTACTTTATTGGGTATCTCAAAAGTGCTTCAAAAATTACTTCAAATGTAATGACGGGCAAATATGTAAAGCGGAGGCAGATTTGCGGGCTGAAAGCCAAAAGGGGAGGAGTATTTTTATCGTTGGGTCCTCAGGGTAGCCGCTTTCACTTTCTTCAGCATCGCCATGTGACTAAAACGAAACTGTAGCACAAAAAATAATAATTTTGCCATTACTACTACACACGACTGTATTAAATATACGTAAATAGGATTACTGTTTTCGCAAACTATGTTGTCGATTGGCCTACTTAGAGTAGATTTGGTTACGTCCAGGTAGGCCCCAGATACCTAAACAAACACTTTCTGTTACCAGAAATAATTGTCAGAAAACACAAAGCAACCTATGCTAGGTGGCCGATAAAAAGCATGAATTTTACTTAACTCGGGCAGAGCAGGGCGAAAGTGGTAGGCAGGCGGGTTAGCGCGGGGCTGCATCCGTAGGGAGCAATCATATCAGCGATGGTGGGTATACGCATGAACTCCTATTTATTATCTGTAAATTAACTTTTACATACTGTTGATTGTCAGGAAAAACGTACATATTCATTTTAATTTTTTCACCATCAAAATTTAATATCGTATTTTACCTGTAATGTTCCGTTTGGTAAAACAGTCTGTAGCAGTCCGTAAATAATTAATGTCCTAAATTAATCAATGTTTCAGATATTCAATGTTTAAAATAATAAAAGGAAATACTACACCAGGAACAACGAAATTTTCCAACTCCAGCAAGTTCTAGAACAAAACTCATAAAAACACAAGGCATTACTGCTGTATGCCAGACCACACGAAAATAAATAAATAAAAAAAAGATTATTACTCAATATCTACCCCAAAATACTAGGTTGTGACCCTGGCTTACTTAGTAGTGCTTACTGTTCGAAATACAGTGTGGACGTATGACATACAAACCAACTTGTGCAAGGTGGACTCTAAAAGCACGAATGTCATCTAACCGCGTTGGGCAGAATTGCGGCAGGTGGGCGCCAGCGATAGCGATCGGGTGCGTACACAGGAGCAGGCGCTTCAGCGATGGTGAGTATACGTATAAATGAGGATAGAGGAAAACACACACTATACGTCATACAATGCATGACTTGTGTGCAGAATAGGCGAGGGGGGGGGACTAAATGCGATTCAAAAAAGTACAAAATTAAATGTTAGATATTGCTCTTTCCTGTGGTTTGAATTCGTTTCCACACATAAACTGTTCGACTGTTAAGTATACTATGCCCATCACACAACTTTAAGAATTTCCACTCCTTATTTCCGTATAACCTGATAAAACTCAAACACGATATGTTACACTTCTGATTTACACACCTTTTTCACACTGCCTTTCCCATAATCATAACAAGTGTACCTCTCCGCTAAATAGTCCCTTTCGCCTCAATAGACACTGCCCCTTACAACATCAAAAACAACTAACAAGAACAAGTATTTTGTTAACTTCAACTATTCCCCTCACCTTACTTTCAATCACCCTTCCACATAAAGCAAAATAAATTCTAGAATTCATCTGGTAAAATTTCTAAGATTGGTCCGCCGATACAGCAGTTAACTCAAAACTATTATATCGGAATTCTTGTAGCAAAAACAAGTTAAATAATACATTAGTTTTTATGAGCTTGAGGTAAAAAGCTCTCCTAAACTCCAACAGTATAAATTACACACACACACACACACATACACACACATACATATATATATATATATATATATATATATATATATATATATATATATATATATATATATATATATATATATATATATATATATATATATATATATGACCATAACTACATACCCATAAAACTCACATAGATAAATACAATAAATACAATTCAGCTGCATCTCTCATACATATTACTTACTTCTCACTAAAGTACAAAATTGCAAACTGCATAACCAATCTTATCCACAAAATTGAAAACGTACTAGAAAACTGCAAGGGTTACTAATACCACAAACTTATTTTCTAACATCCCACCATCGAACCGATTTTTATTATTTATAATGTTTGTGTTGACCCTGGCTTAACTTGGATATCATACACCCCTGAGGGCGGGGGAGGGGTATAATCGAAGTAAAAATACCAAAATCGACCAATAGATAAAACATATAGTCCAAATGAACACAAATTTGTGTGGCCAGGCTCGTGCACGTTCACTAGAGAGTCTGAACTTACGCGATCATTATCCTTACCATCCCTTTAATTATTATCGGGTGCGTTCACAGGAGCAGGCGCGTCCGCGGTGGCGAGTATACGTATAAATGAGGATAGAGGAAAGCACACTTTATACGTCATATAATGCATGACGTATACGTCATATTAGTTTGGTGTTGTTAAATATAGTAGTATCAAATTGAAAATAACAAGACAGAGATGTAACGTCAACAGCTAAACGTATACGCGAGTTAGCAAGAGATCGCAATAATCGAGGAAAAGATGGCTCTGGCAGTCTTTTGAAATGGTTAATTATTTCAGAAATATAGGTTTTCTGAAGCTTAACTTTTGTTCAATTGTTTTCCGTATGAGGAAATTAAGTAGCAAGCTCTGCGATCGAGTGCTGAAATATAAAAATTCCTGTAATATTCATCTTGTAAATGAGACTGCCAGAGCCACCCGGTGCTCGATACCACAATGCGCATGAGTTCTGACTCTCTAGTGAGTGTGCACGAGCCTGGCCACACAAATTTTTGTTATTTGGAGTAATATATGTTTTATTTTCTGGTCGTTTCTGATATTTTTATTTCATGATTATACTCCCCAACCCGAGGGGTGTAAGGTATCCAATTTTAACCAGTGTCAACTCAAGTATCATAAATAATGAATCGATTCCAGGATCGGGTGTTAGAAAATAAGATTGTGGTACTAGTAACCCTTGCACTATTGTGGATGGCCTTGATCGTTTCGAATTTTGTGCTTAAAATGGACAAGCTGCATAAGCATGTATGCCACCTAAATTAGAGACATTACTCAGAAAATAACACCAAATATAACATTAGCTATTAAAAATATTCATTTAATCTCAAACATTGCATTCAATTGCGCCCCTTTGGGGGGCGCGGTGGCTTAGTGGTAGAGTCCCGGGTTCGATCCCAGCCTCCGCCAAGTGAACTTTGTGGTGGACAAACACCGCGTGCGTGGGTTTTCTCGGGGTTCTCCCGTTTCCTCCCACTTTCTTTATTCCAGCATTTCATTCATTACTCATCATCACCGTCTCCTTTAGCCTAACCGGCATAATCGTGGGACGTAAAACTCAAAGATTTCATTTCATTTTCATTTTCTGTTCTAAACGTTGCGTAAGATTGACATGTATAGCAAGGAATGTGGAGCGGAATTGAAATGAAATCTGTAAGTTTTACGTCCCACGTTTATGCCGGTTAGGCTAAAGGAGACGGTGATGATGAGAGATGAGTAAAATCGTGAAATGAAGAAAGTGGGAGGAAACGGGAGAACCCCGAGAAAACCCACGCACGCGGTGTTTGTCCACCACAAAGTTCACTTGGCGGAGGCTGGGATCGAACCCGGGACCCCAAGCACCAGAGGTGAACGCTCTACCACTCAGCCACCGCGGCCCCAATACAACTAGAAGAGATTAGTTATATATATATATATATATATATATATATATATATATATATATATATATATATATATATATATATATATATATATATATATATATATATATATATATATACGAACCAAAGGAATAGATTCACTGAATCGAAAAAAATGAATGAATTGCTAAAAGAAAGTATGGGAATTGTTCAGTTTTGGGGACGGGGGCAACTTTTCAACCGAATTTTTGCGATATTCTATTCACATTCGGTTAGGTTAGGTTAATAACATTTCATTCCGAGGTAACGTTAGCAAGTGAAGGCGGGTTAGAGCCCCGCAGTACATATTGTTTTCTAACTTTGTTAGTGTTGGCCCCATCGCTAAACAATTACCGAAAATACATGCCCAGATGTATTTTAGGCTTACTAGTGCAAAATAATTTCAAGTGCTTTACGACGGATAAAATAAGGGAGGGCATACGAAGGATGACTCCCTTAGTTACCCTTTCCCACTGATGTATATTCACCATCGTTCACGCGCCTCATCCCTGAGAACGTAGCTTCGGCCTGCCCTGACTCGGTTACATAGGGTAAACATTTAGGCTTTTTAGTGGCCGCGTAGCACAAATCGTAAAAGATGTATAATTTTTCAACAGTTACTTCTGGTGGCCCAATTGAATTTTATCTGTGCGAAGTAGCTTTTCATGTCGCCCAACGCAAATGTTTTAGGCTATAATAAGAAGGAAATTTGTGGGATATAGTATACGACAGTGCCTCATCATTTAGCGAGGACTCACGAAGTGCAGTCTTTTAAGGATTATTCATTGAGGATATAGGAACTTGAAAATGAGGTAACAAGGCGACTTTCATTTAATTACTGAGTAATATAAAATAAAATGTACGTCGGTTTGCGTTGTGTTATGGTATGCGAAGAATAATAATGTGCCCTTGTACGTAGTGTATGAGTATATGTGGGGGATTTGAAGCACATATCGCATGTCACGTGCACGTGGATGCTTCTTACTACTTCTAAATGTAATAAAATCATTTTTATACGTAGTGCAACAGTAGGAAGTATCCACGCGCATACATCATGAGGTACTGTTGTATACCATTACCAATTTGTGAAAGAATTATATTTTCCCAACAATTATTTCGGATGGTCTACCGAAAGTAAACGTACACGATCCTAAGTACGGGATATACAGTTTAAGGACAGTAATGCTCTTTTTTCCGTAAAAATTATACTTGCTAAGATGACCCGAGTAATTTGCTAAGTGAACAGTTGTTAAGATTGAATAACTTGACCATTTCTTTAATAAGATCTACTTTAACATATATTAAAAACTCAAAACAAATAAAGCCCTACCTTTGAATATCTTGATGTATGTGCTGAGATTATTTCTTTCTAAGAATGCCTCCATACTCCTTTCGTCAAGGGTCGAAGCAACATCCCAATACAACAAAAACAAACTCTTCCGCGCCAGGTCAGCCTGGTTGCCTGGTTGGTTCAACTCACAGTATTGCCAGAGTAGCACACTCGCATTTCATGTTGTGTTCAAAGGACAAAATATGAACAATACACATTGTGCACGCAACTATAAAATGATTAACTATATTTTATAATTCTCACAACAAAACCGCTATGATTATTAGAACACAGCACCAGGTTGTTTCACAAATTTTCTCAGTTGGAGCAGCAATTTACTTTGACTATACCGTTTAACTATAATTTTATTGTACACGTAACCCATTTTGTTTTTTGAGTGAAGGGAAAAATGTGGGAAGGTTAGAGATCGCAATTGCTATAATAAGATGGCTATATCTCGAAATCTCTTAAGATCAGATATAATGTTAGAGGGATATGAGAAGTACAAGGTGTAGGTAAGGCAAGTGTCGGGGTTTGGGGGCGAGTTCCGCAGGTAGCCGAATATAAAATAAACATAGTCTAGTCTATGCATATAAAACATTCATAGCTACACAAGGTTTATACAAGAATCCACACACATTTTCGAGGCTACAAGATGACGTAGGGGTCGTGCGGACGTAGTGATGTATTTTAAAAAAATCAATTTTATAGTTCTTTTGGTTGTTTATCCATATACTTTAATCACAATTCATTGTATCATAAATCATCTCTAATACAGTAATGAAAAGTATTGTCACACATAATCAAGATTTACTTCAAAATAAGCGAATAATAAATAGTCTCCATCCAAGAAACTAGAAAGATTAAAAAAAAATTCTACGTGTCTATGTTTTGTGAGGGAAATCAAGGATTATGAAAATTCTTCTAATAATTATCTACTTATTAGAGCTATAACTAGAGAAATATAGTATAAAATCAAGCTTAGCAAGTGTATAAATAACTTAATTATAATCAACATTAAAAATAATTGTACAAATTTTATTTATAAGACTTTTACGTCACTAGTAATCAGTGAGACAACTAACAACGTGATTACTATCATATAAGAAAACAATACAATATAATTTGATTTAATTTAACAGTTATTCAGTCGAGATGGGTTTATATCCAGCAGTTTAAATAACAACTTTGCAGGTGTTGAAGAATACACACATTTTGAAAAAAAAAACTATAATCAGGATTCTTTTTGTACTGTTAAATAATATCATTGGTGTCAGACGTAGACAACTATACTTAGTTGTTTTTAAGAATATTTGTAAATTTTGTATACATAGTATTTCTTATTGGTTTTAGGGGTAAGTTGCTGGGATTAAGAATAATATAAATTACCTTATCTAACTAAATTATCCAAAATGGCTGAAGCCATTCACCAGGAAAATATGCAAACGAACAGTCCACTATGAGATATAGTACATTTAGCAAATTATTCTTTAATTGTAGGGAAAGATAGTTCAACAATGAAAGAAGTAGGGGAAACCGGGATATTCGCAAACACTGAGGTAATGCCGAACATCCAAGTTTATGACCAAGGAAGCCTGTTAGAAAACAGGCATGATAGCGGAGAGACTTGGAAAAGTGTAGCATAAATTTGGTGACAGTCAGTTGAGCAGATTGCCAGGTAGAAGATATTTTGTTGTTTTTGTCGATTCACTTATAACTTTGATTCAACAATCTGGGAAAGGTATGTTGGCTCTTACCTTATCTATCATTATTACAGGTAAGGCTATATATTCCCTTATATTTAAACATTAATTCTTAATAATCTTACTGGCCTGTATGCAGTGAACACTTAGTTTCAACTTTAACAATAAAATGGTATATCAAATGGTATATCTTAACAATAAAATGGTAATAAGCGTTACGAGCTTTATTAATTAGAATAGTTTGCTATATTTATTATTTAAGCAATTAGTAGCCCACTTCATTATTCTATAGCCAGTATTCCTATTTTGGATATCTGATAATTCATCAAAGGTTTGCAACTTTTTTCTGAGTGGGATTCACAAAGTGTTCTACAAATTTATTTGGCCTAGTAGCGTCCATTAGAAGTTAGCCAATTTTACTCAGCCTTTTGACCGCATTTGAACAATGAATTAATAAAGAATACTGGTCTTGGAAGCAAAACATTAGTGCGTATATCTGTGATTTCTACAATTCCAAGTAATGTTTTTATTTTAATAAATATTTTATTTAATGTACTGTTATTCATGAATTTGTTTCATAAGAGTACATTTTGTCTAGCCTATTATCTATTAGCTTTCATTTGTAATAGTTTCAAATATGATGAGGTCTGGTCATGTTTCTCATTAAGTTATATTTGTAACTAGCAGCGTTCACCCCGCTTCGCTGCGGTCACCCCGGAACGCAATAAACTTTGTTACTTAGATAATTTTTACTTTTTCGCTTTCAAGTGATATGATAAAAACCATAGAAGATTGCAGTAAATCTTAACATTATATCGCCTGTCATTTATGTTAACCCGCCCCGCTTCGCTGCGGTCATCCCGGTGCTGGCATATTGTAAAAGTGTCTGTAAAAATAAGCAAATCAATTAAAAAATTTTAAACAGAAGATTCAAGCTATTTTCCGCTGTATATCGCCTGTCATTTATGTTAACCCGCCGAGTGACACGGTCATGCGGGTTGCATATAAATACGTTTATTTTTACCTATGATGAACTAATAACAAAGGATTTGTACGTTATGGACACTTGAATGGTCAATTATCTCAAGACACTGGTAATTAAAAATTAAAGTGATATGATAAAAACCATCTAGGGTCCAAATCCTAATAACCCCCCAAAAATGAAAGAAATTGGTTCAGCCGTATTAGCGTGATGAGCGGACAAATTTTTGTACGTTCTCTTTTATATATATAGATTATAAATCTTATTAAAGATTAAAATACTAAATTACGATATATTTTTATCGTATTTTAATGCATTTCGCATCTTTCATAAAGGAAAGTTTAAAATAAACAGTATGTTCAACAGTATGTTCGAGATTACCCCGACCACTGGGGCAATCCCGAACATAGGTATATGTTTAAAACTTCTCACTGATTTATTGAAAAAATGTTACTTTTGATTTTTCTCTGCACTTCAGAAAACAGGAAAATCTCCAAGCTTTCTATACACAAGAAATCTTAATTTTATCTTTTAAAAACAAAGGAGTAATTTATAATCAAAGCTTAAGTGTTCGTGAATACCCCGGTCTGCCCTATGGACATTCCTTTTGACAAAAGTAACCATAATGGGAAGAGTACAAAGAAAGAAATGGAAGAATATATTTTTAAAATCAATAAAATAATCTTGCTTCGTCCTTTGTCTTTCTAAAATCAAATAATATGAATGTGCAACACCCTATAACTAAAAACAGGTAACTCCTTTTGGCAGAGATTTCATGTATATAAAACTTTAAGAACATAGGCAGGAAAAATCTTAAAACCTGCTTTAACTCGGGGGATTAATGCAAATTCTTTTCTAAAACATGGTGTTCTAAAAACTGCTAATTGGACTGCCTTTATATTGGCAGATATTATATCATTCATAGACGTAATTAGTAAAGTAGCAAAAGACAAATAGAGATGATCTTTAGATAAACATAAATGTAAAAATAAAATCACAGCAGTAGGTAAAATATCGAACTAATGAAGAAGGAAAACATACCGACGGAAAAAGCAGTTTTGACATTTAAGTTGCTATATCTACCTATAGACTGACTAATAAAAAGGTCTTAGTATTAAACAGATTGGAAATGGTAAACGAAGAAAGTGTCTGATGATAATCATCAGGGCCCGGATCTTGTTGACAAGTCACCTTTTTTCTGTTACGCATAGAATAAGGCAAAATCAAATAAAAACGTTATCCATCAACTCTAGGTTCTAAAAATATAATTTTTAAGGGTCAACTTTTGGTCACTTTTTGCCGTTTTGAAATTTTAGGTCATTTTTAAATATTTTAAGGTAACTTTTAGGTCACTTATGGCCTTTTTATTCTTTTTTTCTCTACACAAGGAAATCTTTAAATAAACACGGTTTACGGATATTGAAATTACGAAGTTGAATAATCTCTTTTCTTACTTCCTGACTATTGGAGTGGAAAAACTGCATTCTTAACAAGCTAATGAAAATTAAACTGTAGCTGGTTAACGAAAGGTGGGAGTTGGTAGGTGGCCAAACAGATACTTTTGGGTTACTGACCACAAAGAATGTGATCAGGTGAATAACTAAACATGGATTAGAAGGCGTACAAGGTTTCAAACAGGTTTTTATCTATTATTTTCATGTAGTCTACACTTGCGAACTTTTATTGTTTACGAGTGCTTCCTACTTTCAACTCGGGAGTGAATTGACGCTTTGAATACTTACAATGCCGTATAATAGACTGATCAATAGAAATAAATGATCAATGGACTGCAACTAACTGAAACAAAACTTTTTGAATATGAGTGCGAAATGGTAATTAAAAATCCAATGGATGTTAAAAATTGTCAATGTTTAACGAAATAAAAGTTTGAGAAAACATAAGTTTTAAGGTCAACTTTTGTGATTTTTAGGGTCATTTTACAGGAATTTTAGTGTCATTTTATAGGTCACTTTTTAAAAATTTTTAGGTCAACAAGATCCGGGCCCTGATAATCATAATTCAGAAAGCACTACGATTACACGAAACTGATTGGAATACAACTTGGAAAAACATAACCGAATCCAGCACTAGACCTCCAGTTGCATATAACATTTCTCAAGTAGCAGTTTTATTCATCATTATCATCGTAAGCACTCTGCCATTATTGGCAGATCACTTGCCGCAATTGAGAAGCTTCCATGCACCACGGTCTTCAGGTAACCTTTCCGTCGTCATCTACGATTTTTCTGTTTTGATACCTTCCATCTGATGTAGCCTCCTTCGCTCCATCCCTCTTTCGTGTCAGTAGCCTCTTTAAAATTACATCTAAAATGGTCCTTTTCTCACCTACTGTATCTAATAGTTTATTTGTTTTTCATTCTAATTCTTTCCATTCTTCTGCATGCCCATATTTCAGAGGTGTCTAGTCTTTTTTCATAACTGTTGGATAACCCATGTTTCTGCTCGCATTTACACACATAGTACAATACTCTACACGAAGCATTTTGTCTTTTTCTAAACCCTTTATTCAAGATCCACAAAATAGACTTTTCTTCTTCCTAAATCTTTCACCATCCCTATTCTTGCTTTTATTTAATGTCATCACTAATAAAATTACCGAGGTACAAAAAACTAGCTACCTGTTCTATTCTATCCCCCTTTTATTTCTATATTTAATACCAAATGCTTCGTCCCAAGCACCATGGCTTTTGTCTTCTAACATCTATTTTCATCCCATTATTCTTCAGAGCCTCCCTCATATTTTCTAACACGTTATTGATTTTATTTTCAGACTAAGCAATAAGCACCATCTCATGTACAATATGGGTATACCGAATCATTCTGTCTCTATCGAAATGCCCTCTTCAATATCCTCATTCACTATCTTCTTTATATATATTAAATTACATCGCAAGTGACAACACCTCTCTCGAACTCCCTTTCAATTACACTCTTCCCTGTCATTTCTTTCCCTATTCTAACGCTCACTTGTTGGTTCATAAATAAGTATCTTATGAGTCTTCGATCTTTTCATTGCAACCCAACATTCTTTAGAACCCAACGTTCTCCAAGATATTTTGATACCTGTCCTCAATCATAATATCCTCAGCTGTCTATAGAGTATTTCTATGTAAAACTTTTCTGTGCTATTTGAACGAAGTGTTGCCAATTACTAGTGAATTTTGTCTACAGAAATTAGCCAGTCCCTCTTCCTTTTCATTGCTTTCTCTAATTCATATTCCCCTACGACATTAACATCCTCCGACAATTGCACTTAAATTTCCCATTACAATTAGTCATGGACTACTCTTCTTCCTGTCAATAATTTCCTCTATTTTCCCAAAAAATCCTCTGTTACTTCAGTTGTATTTGAAGTGGTCGATGCGTATGTCTGTATCACTACTAGATCCTTCTTTTTTCCTTAAGACTTATCGCCATAACTCAGGCCCGTATCCAGGGGGGTCTAGGAGGCCGGACCCCTAAATTTTTGCTGGCCCCCTAAAATTTTCACGGTAGGCTTGCAAATGAACATTAATATGGTTGGATCGCCTCCTAACTTCAGTCGAGCCCCCTACATGCTTGGGCTGACTACCGGTCTGTCATAACTCTGTTATCAAGAAATCTTATTTTACTAACTTCTCTTACACGCGCTTACCTAGAATTCCAGCACAATGAACAAAATCCTTTCTATTACCTCAATAAAACATTCAATATCCATCACTTCTCAATTCTCCATTATCTTTCCCTTTATCTTCACACATTCCTACAAAGTCTAAATTATTTTTTTTTCATTCGCTCTTCAAGAATGTTCTAATTTCCCTCTATGTTCCATGTACTGTCTTAAAACTACTATTTTTGCCTGCCTTCTCTGCACTAGTGATTTAACCCACACCACTACTCTCCTGTGCATTTCAAGACATATTCTTGGCTTGAGTGTAAGTTAATCAACTATGTGATCTGATTAGAATTTGCCCACGATCAAGCTGTAGTTGTATCAATAACGGTCAACGGTTTGAGATTTACATGCCCCTAAACCTAATTATAAAAGGAAGTTGAACTTCTGGCGTGAATGTAATTCTCCCTAAATTAATCAACTGTGAGAGTGTGATTAGGAATTCTCCACTTATAAAAACTATATGTACGAATGATGGTCACTGGCGTGGGATTTATATCTCCGTAAACCTGTTTGGGTAACAAAGTTGAACCTCTGGCATGACTGTAATACTCTCTAAGTTAATCAACTGTGTGATTGTGAATAGGAACTCTCCACCAACAAACACTATATATGTGAATGATGGTCACTGGCGTGGGATTTACATCTCCGTAAACCTGTTTGAGAAACAAAGTTGAACCTCTGGCATGAGTGTAATGCTCTCTAAGTTAATCAACTGTGTGATTGTGAATAGGAACTCTCCACCAACAAACACTATATACATGAATGATGGTCACTGGCGTGGGATTTATATCTCCGTAAACCTGTTTGAGAAACAAAGTTGAACCTCTGGCATGAGTGTAATACTCTCTAAGTTAATCAACTGTGTGATTGTAACTATGAACTCTCCACCAACAAACACTATATGTATGAATGATGGTCACTGGCGTGGGATTTCCATCTCCGTAAACCTGTTTGAGAAACAAAGTTGAACCTCTGGCATGAGTGTAATACTCTTTAAGTTAATCAACTGTGTGATTGTGATTAGGAACTCTCCACCAACAAACACTATATGTATGAATGATGGTCACTGGCGTGGGATTTCCATCTCCGTAAACCTGTTTGAGAAACAAAGTTGAACCTCTGGCATGAGTGTAATACTCTCTAAGTTAATCAACTGTGTGATTGTGAATAGGAACTCTCCACCAACAAACACTATATGTATGAATAATGGTCACTGGCGTGGGATTTATATCTCCGTAAATCTGTTTGAGAAACAAAGTTGAACCTCTGGCATGAGTGTAATACACTTTAAGTTAATCAACTGTGTGATTGTGATTAGGAATTCTCCACCAACAAACACTATATGTATGAATGATGGTCACTGGCATGGGATTTCCATCTCCGTAAACCTGTTTGAGAAACAAAGTTGAACCTTTGGCATGAGTATAATACTCTCTAAGTTAACTGTGTGATTGTGATTAGGAACTCTCCACCAACAAACCCTATATGTATGAATGATGGTCACTGGCGTGGGATTTCCATCTCCGTAAACCTGTTTGAGAAACAAAGTTGAACCTCTGGCATGAGTGTAATACTCTTTAAGTTAATCAACTGTGTGATTGTGATTAGGAATTCTCCACCAACAAACACTATATGTATGAATGATGGTCACTGGCGTGGGATTTCCATCTCCGTAAACCTGTTTGAGAAACAAAGTTGAACCTCTGGCATGAGTATAATACTCTCTAAGTTAACTGTGTGATTGTGATTAGGAACTCTCCACCAACAAACCCTATATGTATGAATGATGGTCACTGGCGTGGGATTTCCATCTCCGTAAACCTGTTTGAGAAACAAAGTTGAACCTCTGGCATGAGTGTAATACTCTTTAAGTTAATCAACTGTGTGATTGTGATTAGGAACTCTCCACCAACAAACACTATATGTATGAATGATGGTCACTGGCGTGGGATTTCCATCTCCGTAAACCTGTTTGAGAAACAAAGTTGAACCTCTGGCATGAGTGTAATACTCTCTAAGTTAATCAACTGTGTAGTTGTGAATAGGAACTCTCCACCAACAAACACTATATGTATGAATAATGGTCACTGGCGTGGGATTTATATCTCCGTAAACCTGTTTGAGAAACAAAGTTGAACCTCTGGCATGAGTGTAATACTCTTTAAGTTAATCAACTGTGTGATTGTGATTAGGAATTCTCCAACAACAAACACTATATGTATGAATGATGGTCACTGGCATGGGATTTCCATCTCCGTAAACCTGTTTGAGAAACAAAGTTGAACCTTTGGCATGAGTGTAATACTCTTTAAGTTAATCAACTGTGTGATTGTGAATAGGAACTCTCCACCAACAAACACTATATGTATGAATGATGGTCACTGGCGTGGGATTTCCATCTCCGTAAACCTGTTTGAGAAACAAAGTTGAACCTCTGGCATGAGTGTAATACTCTCTAAGTTAATCAACTGTGTGATTGTAACTATGAACTCTCCACCAACAAACATTATATGTATGAATGATGGTCACTGGCGTGGGATTTCCATCTCCGTAAACCTGTTTGAGAAACAAAGTTGAACCTTTGGCATGAGTGTAATACTCTTTAAGTTAATGAACTGTGTGATTGTGAATAGGAACTCTCCACCAACAAACATTATATGTATGAATGATGGTCACTGGCGTGGGATTTCCATCTCCGTAAACCTGTTTGAGAAACAAAGTTGAACCTTTGGCATGAGTGTAATACTCTTTAAGTTAATCAACTGTGTGATTGTGAATAGGAACTCTCCACCAACAAACACTATATGTATGAATGATGGTCACTGGCGTGGGATTTCCATCTCCGTAAACCTGTTTGAGAAACAAAGTTGAACCTTTGGCATGAGTGTAATACTCTCTAAGTTAATCAACTGTGTGATTGTAACTATGAACTCTCCACCAACAAACATTATATGTATGAATGATGGTCACTGGCGTGGGATTTCCATCTCCGTAAACCTGTTTGAGAAACAAAGTTGAACCTTTGGCATGAGTGTAATACTCTCTAAGTTAATCAACTGTGTGATTGTGAATAGGAATTCTCCACCAACAAACATTATATGTATGAATGATGGTCACTGGCGTGGGATTTCCATCTCCGTAAACCTGTTTGAGAAACAAAGTTGAACCTTTGGCATGAGTGTAATACTCTTTAAGTTAATCAACTGTGTGATTGTGAATAGGAACTCTCCACCAACAAACATTATATGTATGAATGATGGTCACTGGCGTGAGATTTCCATCTCTGTAAACCTGTTTGAGAAACAAAGTTGAACCTTTGGCATGAGTATAATACTCTTTAAGTTAATCAACTGTGTGATTGTGAATAGGAACTCTCCACCAACAAACATTATATGTATGAATGATGGTCACTGGCGTGGGATTTCCATCTCCGTAAACCTGTTTGAGAAACAAAGTTGAACCTTTGGCATGAGTGTAATACTCTTTAAGTTAATCAACTGTGTGATTGTGAATAGGAACTCTCCACCAACAAACACTATATGTATGAATGATGGTCACTGGCGTGGGATTTCCATCTCCGTAAACCTGTTTGAGAAACAAAGTTGAACCTCTGGCATGAGTCTAATACTCTCTAAGTTAATCAACTGTGTGATTGTGATTAGGAATTCTCCACCAACAAACATTATATGTATGAATGATGGTCACTGGTGTGGGATTTCCATCTCCGTAAACCTGTTTGAGAAACAAAGTTGAACCTTTGGCATGAGTGTAATACTCTTTAAGTTAATCAACTGTGTGATTGTGAATAGGAACTCTCCACCAACAAACATTATATGTATGAATGATGGTCACTGGCGTGGGATTTCCATCTCCGTAAACCTGTTTGAGAAACAAAGTTGAACCTCTGGCATGAGTGTAATACTCTCTAAGTTAATCAACTGTGTGATTGTGAATAAAAACTCTCCACCAACAAACACTATATGTATGAATAATGGTCACTGGCGTGGGATTTATATCTCCGTAAACCTGTTTGAGAAACAGAGTTGAACCTCTGGCATGAGTGTAATACTCTTTAAGTTAATCAACTGTGTGATTGTGATTAGGAATTCTCCACCAACAAACACTATATGTATGAATGATGGTCACTGGCGTGGGATTTCCATCTCCGTAAACCTGTTTGAGAAACAAAGTTGAACCTCTGGCATGAGTATAATGCTCTCTAAGTTAATCAAATGTGTGATTGTGATTAGGAACTCTCCACCAACAAACACTATATGTATGAATGATGGTCACTGGCGTGGGATTTCCATCTCCGTAAACCTGTTTGAGAAACAAAGTTGAACCTTTGGCATGAGTGTAATACTCTTTAAGTTAATCAACTGTGTGATTGTGAATAGGAACTCTCCACCAACAAACATTATATGTATGAATGATGGTCACTGGCGTGAGATTTCCATCTCTGTAAACCTGTTTGAGAAACAAAGTTGAACCTTTGGCATGAGTATAATACTCTTTAAGTTAATCAACTGTGTGATTGTGAATAGGAACTCTCCACCAACAAACATTATATGTATGAATGATGGTCACTGGCGTGGGATTTCCATCTCCGTAAACCTGTTTGAGAAACAAAGTTGAACCTTTGGCATGAGTGTAATACTCTTTAAGTTAATCAACTGTGTGATTGTGAATAGGAACTCTCCACCAACAAACACTATATGTATGAATGATGGTCACTGGCGTGGGATTTCCATCTCCGTAAACCTGTTTGAGAAACAAAGTTGAACCTTTGGCATGAGTGTAATACTCTCTAAGTTAATCAACTGTGTGATTGTAACTATGAACTCTCCACCAACAAACATTATATGTATGAATGATGGTCACTGGCGTGGGATTTCCATCTCCGTAAACCTGTTTGAGAAACAAAGTTGAACCTTTGGCATGAGTGTAATACTCCTTAAGTTAATCAACTGTGTGATTGTAAATAGGAACTCTCCACCAACAAACATTATATGTATGAATGATGGTCACTGGCGTGGGATTTTCATCTCCGTAAACCTGTTTGAGAAACAAAGTTGAACCTTTGGCATGAGTGTAATACTCTTTAAGTTAATCAACTGTGTGATTGTGAATAGGAACTCTCCACCAACAAACATTATATGTATGAATGATGGTCACTGGCGTGGGATTTCCATCTCCGTAAACCTGTTTGAGAAACAAAGTTGAACCTCTGGCATGAGTGTAATACTCTCTAAGTTAATCAACTGTGTGATTGTGATTAGGAATTCTCCACCAACAAACACTATATGTATGAATGATGGTCACTGGCGTGGGATTTCCATCTCCGTAAACCTGTTTGAGAAACAAAGTTGAACCTTTGGCATGAGTGTAATACTCTTTAAGTTAATCAACTGTGTGATTGTGAATAGGAACTCTCCACCAACAAACATTATATGTATGAATGATGGTCACTGGCGTGGGATTTCCATCTCCGTAAACCTGTTTGAGAAACAAAGTTGAACCTCTGGCATGAGTGTAATACTCTCTAAGTTAATCAACTGTGTGATTGTGATTAGGAATTCTCCACCAACAAACACTATATGTATGAATGATGGTCACTGGCGTGGGATTTCCATCTCCGTAAACCTGTTTGAGAAACAAAGTTGAACCTCTGGCATGAGTGTAATACTCTCTAAGTTAATCAACTGTGTGATTGTGATTAGGAATTCTCCACCAACAAACACTATATGTATGAATGATGGTCACTGGCGTGGGATTTCCATCTCCGTAAACCTGTTTGAGAAACAAAGTTGAACCTCTGGCATGAGTGTAATGCTCTCTAAGTTAATCAAATGTGTGATTGTGATTAGGAACTCTCCACCAACAAACACTATATGTATGAATGATGGTCACTGGCGTGGGATTTCCATCTCCGTAAACCTGTTTGAGAAACAAAGTTGAACCTCTGGCATGAGTGTAATACTCTCTAAGTTAATCAACTTTGTGATTGTGAATAGGAACTCTCCACCAACAAACACTATATGTATGAATAATGGTCACTGGCGTGGGATTTATATCTCCGTAAACCTGTTTGAGAAACAAAGTTGAACCTCTGGCATGAGTGTAATACTCTCTAAGTTAATCAACTGTGTGATTGTGATTAGGAATTCTCCACCAACAAACACTATATGTATGAATGATGGTCACTGGCGTGGGATTTCCATCTCCGTAAACCTGTTTGAGTAACAAAGTTGAACCTCTGGCATGAGTGTAATACTCTTTAAGTTAATCAACTGTGTAGTTGTGAATAGGAACTCTCCACCAACAAACACTATATGTATGAATGATTGTCACTGGCGTGGGATTTCCATCTCCGTTAACCTGTTTGAGAAACAAAGTTAAACCTCTGGCATGAGTATAATGCTCTCTAAGTTAATCAACTGTGTGATTGTGAATAGGAACTTTGCACCAACAAACACTATATGTATGAATAATGGTCACTGGCGTGGGATTTATATCTCCGTAAACCTGTTTGAGAAACAAAGTTGAACCTCTGGCATGAGTGTAATACTCTCTAAGTTAATCAACTGTGTGATTGTGATTAGGAATTCTCCACCAACAAACATTATATGTATGAATGATGGTCACTGGCGTGGGATTTCCATCTCCGTAAACCTGTTTGAGGAACAAAGTTGAACCTCTGGCATGAGTATAATACTCTCTAAGTTAACTGTGTGATTGTGATTAGGAACTCTCCACCAACAAACCCTATATGTATGAATGATGGTCACTGGCGTGGGATTTCCATCTCCGTAAACCTGTTTGAGAAACAAAGTTGAACCTCTGGCATGAGTGTAATATTGTTTAAGTTAATCAACTGTGTGATTGTGAATAGGAAGTCTCCACCAACAAACACAATATGTATGAATGATGGTCACTGGCGTGGGATTTCCATCTCCGTAAACCTATTTGAGAAACAAAGTTGAACCTCTGGCATGAGTGTAATACTCTCTAAGTTAATCAACTGTGTGATTGTGATTAGGAATTCTCCACCAACAAACACTATATGTATGAATGATTTTCACTGGCGTGGGATTTCCATCTTTGTAAACCTGTTTGAGAAATAAAGTTGAACCTCTGGCATGAGTGTAATACTCTCTAAGTTAATCAACTGTGTGATTGTGATTAGGAACTTTCCACCAACAAACACTGTATATGTGAATGATGGTCACTGGCGTGGGATTTATATCTTCGTAAACCTGTTTGGGAAACAAAGTTGAACCTCTGGCATGAGTGTAATGCTCTCTAAGTTAACCAACTGTGTAGTTGTGAATAGGAACTCTCCACCAACAAACATTATATGTATGAATGATGGTCACTGGCGTGGGATTTCCATCTCCGTAAACCTGTTTGAGAAACAAAGTTGAACCTCTGGCACGAGTGTAATGCTCTCTAAGTTAATCAACTTTGTGATTGTGAATAGGAACTCTCCACCAACAAACACTATATGTATGAATAATGGTCACTGGCGTGGGATTTACCTCTCCGTAAAACTGTTTGGGAAACAAAGTTAAACCTCTGGCATGAGTGTAATACTCTCTATGTTAATCAACTGTGTAGTTGTGATTAGGAACTCTCCACCAACAAACATTATATGTATGAATGATGGTCACTGGCGTGGGATTTACATCTCCGTAAACCTGTTTGAGAAACAAAGTTGAACCTCTGGCATGAGTGTAATGCTCTCTAAGTTAATCAACTGTGTGATTGTGAATAGGAACTCTCCACCAACAAACACTATATGTATGAATAATGGTCACTGGCGTGGGATTTCCATCTCTGTAAACCTGTTTGAGAAACAAAGTTGAACCTCTGGCATGAGTGTAATACTCTCTAAGTTAATCAACTGTGTGATTGTGGTTAGGAATTCTCCACCAACAAACACTATATGTATGAATGATGGTCACAGGCGTGGGATTTATATCTCGGTAAACCTGTTTGAGAAACAAAGTTGAACCTCTGGCATGAGTGTAATACTCTCTAAGTTAATCAACTGTGTGATTGTGAATAGAAACTCTCCACCAACAAATACTATATGTATGAATGATGGTCACTGGCGTGGGATTTACATATCCGTAAACCTGTTTGGGAAATAAAGTTGAACCTCTTGCATGAATGTAATGCTCTCAAAGTTAATCAACTTGTGCTGTGATTAGGACTGGTCCAGGAACAAACATTTGTTGTACGAATGGCAGAAACTGGTGTTGTGTGAATAATGGCTGGGGACATATGGAACAATTTGGAGATACTTTTGTCTTTATAGCATGTGAATTTTGTGTACATAAAATGTTTTTACACCAGCAAGTTACCTCTAAATAATTTGACGGCACTAAGAGTGTCGGTAAGTCTTTAGGCAAAGAGTTCATTTAATTTAGTCTCATCTCGGAGGGATGTTTTCAGTTATCTTGTCTTGGGAAGAGCTTAGATTTTTCTAGACCGTGTACTTTTAGCTTTCATTAACATGTTTTATTGTAGTACAACACGGACTAGGACAATAGTATTTCTCCTTCCGCCAAAACTGTTATACTGCCCTCGAGAACTTGAATTCAAATGAGATAAGTATGTATAGGGAATGGAGAGGAAAAATCCTTTGTTTTTCCAGCCATATGAGTTTTCATTCCCGCTGTTTGTTAAATACTTGTGGCCTATGGCACAGTAATTTTGCCTTAATAAGAACTGTCGGACATCGTGCACATGTGAACCGAACTTCAATCCTTATATTTTGTCATGACTAGTGTAAACTCATTGCATATTTCAGAATATAGCTTTACGTCACTCTTTACAATATTGCTTTTGTTTTATATTTTCAACTGCACTTTGACTTTAATCTTTCACACTTTTGACATATTTTATCAACCTTATTATTTATTTTCTATACATTTTCTGATACGATAATCGTTTTCTATGATACATTAGTTTACTGTGTTGTTTTATTAATGGCCTGATTGGTGTTTTGATTTACATTTTTAACGTCATTTCTTACAACAAGTTTTATAACAATATTGTCCTGACTTGCAACAGTTATCTTTCGCATAATGACTGCTACTAACTACTTGTTTACAGATTCACCCTCATCTTCTGAATCTATATCAAAAGGTCTGGTTTCTTTATAGATAGTACGAAGGAACTAAACGTTGTCCAATCCTATGACACTATATGGCCTCTGGGATTTTTCACAAGGCAAGTGACCACAATTCACATTTATGGCACTGAGGAACAGCAGATCAACTAAATACCTTGAGGATTCCCATCCTTCATTTACTTCTAAACTAGCCATTACCTTTGATTATGTTTTAAACAAAACTATTTTTTTCATGCTTGAGCTCATTAACGTTTCATAAACTCTTTTGTTAATGAGGATCACTTTTTTTAGTCAGAATGTTCTACTAACTACCGTACTCTTATTTCCTTCGAAGGTAAAATTATTATTTTTAATCATAGGATATATTAATATACTTATAGTTCAGAAATTGTATTAAATAAAATTCCCTCAATTATATATGGATATTAATAAACGAAAATACATTTTAATTTCAAATTAATGAATTCAAATTATTGATTAATAATACATTATATAAACTATTACAATTTATATAATTTACGCCTGTTTGAGATTCTCAATTAAAATAACATGAATTTTATTATTTCTGTGTTTTCTAAATAATGATCAATCTAATAGTACCACAAGGGCAGATCTCGAGCACCGCTTATGGTCTAAGTGACAGGGCTAAAATAATCTAATTATTGATGCAAATAAAACATGTGTCTTAAATTTTCGTAACGTCAAAAGTAATCAAGGCAATACAATAATAAGAATAAATAATGAAACAGTTAACTATGTAGAACCTGCTACCTTTCTTGGAGTTAAAGTATCAAATAATTTCAACCGGAAACCACATATAGAACATGTAAGAAGTAAGTTAAGCAAACTATGTTATGTAATTAGATGTATAAGAGATAAGATTAATGTAAAAACAGCTAAGTGTTTACACACTCAAATTACCATTCTATAATAAAATATGGATTGATGTTCTGGGGAAATACACCTAAAAATCATCTTTAGGCTATAGAAAAAGTGGTAAGGATACTACCAAAAAGGAGAATGGAACTCTCCTTGCAGAAATATTTTTAAGGAATTTGAAATAATGACTCTTCCCTCAATGTACTTAGGTATTTATTCGAAATATTAAAATATTTCAAAAAACATAGTAGCGAATTTATTGTGAACAGACATTCACAGATACAACACAAGAAGTAAAGAAGACATTCACTTGCATGCACATAGAATAAATATATACAATAAATCAGTTAGTCACAACGGCACTCTATTATACAATCTATTTCCATCATGTATAAAAAATCAAGTCTGTAAATAGGTTTAGAATCTTATTTAAAAATACTTATTGGTATCTTTGTTTTACTCTGTTGAAGAATATGTGCAAAATAATTCGTTTGCGTAAAATTAAATGGATATTAAGTAAATTAGTGAATCTATAAGAATCCATATATAACAATAGAATATATGTTTACGTATAGGCCTACCGGTATATATATAACTGACATATCCAATTTCGTTGTATGACGATGAACGGATGCAATAAAATATGATTATGATTGTGACAATTTGAGAAAGGCTTTACTATTTTTTTTTAGTAAATCATGTACATGTATAAATACATACACCTATTCATAAAATGGGGATAGATTCCTTTCCTACGAAATGAATCAACAATTCACAACTTGATCATTTGGTTATGTTTGTTTATGTGTTTCATAGCTATCAAGCAACTCACTCTACTCTATTTGTAATCACAAGAGATTATGGTTAGTGTTGCCACTGAGAAACAAAACAAAAATCGGGGAAAATAATAAATAAATATTGGGTTAATTGGATGGTGGGTTTTTGCTGGATATAACTTGAAACAGATAACGCTCAGATTATTTTTTCCTAGTGTCTTAAGACTACTTGGATAACTCACAAGAAATTTAATACAGTGTCTGTTTTATTGGTTCTTTTCAGAGATAAAACGTAGTATTATTATATTACCTATGGCCATTCATTTATTGAAATAACACCTAACGCACTGAATCATGTCTATGAAAATACGTATGCTCACACTTTTTTTTTGCATTGTAATAATGAAATTCTCGTTCTCTTTCATGTGCTGTCTGTAAAACATTAAAACGTCAAACGGGAGCTGGTAAATATCTCGGACGTTAACTGCGAAGCCATACCTACGTTACTTCACAAAGAAGATTTATACATGACCATCACAAGCAGCGACACCTAGAAGAACCCTGAAGTACTCTTTTGGAATGACATACACGAATTTTACCTAGATCAAACTAGGAAACCTCAAGTAGATGCTCTCCAGGATCATAACATACCAATCTCACTAAAAACAAGAAGGCAACTAAAAGCCACTAAATCTTAAAGCAAGAAAAATGTTACTCAGAATGAAGAGCAGCTTAGTACAGAAATAGAAGGAGAAAAGTAGTGATTGAATTTACGAGCTATTTCAAATAGTTTATTGAAACAACTACAAAAAAAGTAATAGCAAGATAAATTTATAAAAACATCCGTACCATCAACGCTACCACTTCCAAACATGAAGAACTTTATCATCTCTGCAAGAACATTTGCAAATGTCACTTATCAAACATAAAAGAAGGTCCAAGTACCTTTGGCTTCCAATCCGGAATTTATTTATATGCAGCTAATAAAACATTTAACCGATTACAACAAACTAGACACATATATGTTATAAAGATGATCAAGTCAATATCATTAACCCACAAACGCCCAAGACCAGTTATGCGTTAGCAACTGCCTGAACAATACCGTGTTACATCGAAAACCTGAGAAGAAAACTGAACGAAATTCGTACAACAAGAGAACGGGTAGTGTGCCTGAAGTGGAACAACGGGGGTTTGGCTAAATGAATGATATAGCCCATGTAACGTAGTGAAAAATAAAGTGGGTCACTGGTGGCACAAGGGGCGTTTGTGGGTTAAGCAGACAGAGCATAGTTCTCTGAAACCAAATAATAATTTTGAACTCAATATCAAGGTGAAAGAAGTAAGTACTCGAGTGTTAGAAAATTTAAACTACTCTTCCGGCACAGGACGCTATTCACGATCTATTTCTGCTACCACTTTCTGCTGCATGTTAGATAATGCTCTCTAAAACAATTCAATAAATTTTCAAAGACATAATAGCAATCTAGCTGGATGACGTTATCCTGTTTAGAGGAGTGAATGTTAGAAGTATGTCAATGACTAATTTATCTTCACAACAAGAAAAAGCGTGAAGCTATTTTCATCAAGAACTACCATCATGCTTTTATTATTCAAAAGAAGAAGAACCAATAACTTCACTTTCAGAAAAGCTTTTCTCAACAAACTTTAAAGATCACCATGCAAAAGTGTTCTTCCAGTAATATTATGATATTACGGAAATTCAATGTACTAAACAAGAATATAAATTCAGTTTTCTAACTAACAAATACCTATTGAATTTCGTGCAGAAGCTAGCTATTAATGGCTCAAAAAGAACGGATTTGACCAACTTAACCATGAAAGAAGCTATTTTTATGATCGCAATAACAGAGGTTCATCTCAGCCTCAGCAAAAATGGTTATTCGCCAACTTCAAAGTCAAGAACTAATTGCATCCAAATCACCAGGATAAGTTCTGATAAAGGAATCACTAAGCTGTAATTCATCTTCTTTCTGGATCTCATCCAATAAGTAAACTTATTACCTCAGGAGTAAACATGTGCAAGAAGATATACGAAGCACAAGAATATAGAGACTTTCCGCGACCCCAACCTTGTTGAAAGTGCTGAAGGTACTATCATAGTAACAAGGAATCTTTGTAATCCCACCGAGGGACACTACAGATGCTGGGTACACATAAAGGATCACTGTGCTCTATGTGAAAGCTTTAGACAACCGTCCAACTGGTGTAAATAAATGTCCATATTCTCCTCTACACTTCCGACCACAGAAATGTGATCCAGGATGATCTAGATTTACCTAACATGCTATGAAACCATATATTAAAATACAACTGCTCACTCCAATGGAGCACGGAAGAAGAACCATTTACAAGTGTGAAGACAATATTATACTATTGCTTCCCCTGTCTAGAATTACCATATCATATTTACCAGAAGACAAACACAATAAAAGATACACTAATCAAGAAATAGTTCTTATCAACAGCATACGAAAAAAAAACAGAACTAATACTAGAAATTGGAACAATGGTCAACAAAATTATACAGCTTATTCTCCATGACACCATTAGGAGACTGTCGCTAGGCAACATCAACCAAGAAATTGATACAAAGTTAAGAAAATAATCCAAACGACTAAAAAGATACTTTATCCAGAAATTAATATCCTCTCATTACCGGTGACAAATACATTAGTTAATAGCTCCACTCCTAGGCATATCCATAAGTCATTAGCTTGACAAGACAACTACTCGAGAAAGAGTGACGACAACTTATCAACATCGCTCAAGACAAACAAATCGAAGGAGAATGAAGGAAATTCACATAACATGACAAGAAATACATGCCACATAAAACATACTTCAAGATCAACTACAAGACGTATTAAACTCACGAGGAAACATGCAAAACCGCGCCATTTTCCTAATTCTAGCTCTGTTACAACTCTTCGACATGCTGATACTGGAACCTTTTTCTATCACAAAATGTATATACAATTCCATGGACAAAACAATGGAAGCTAGACGTTCTTTTCTCCCTATTGCGGGAGGAGGAGTAATTGCTATGATTATTGCTTCCCCAAGAGTTCTTCAGACGTCAGTGTGGAAGAACCCTTTTGCCGCTGGCTTCTAGAAAAGAGGAAATTGACAAAGAATAATAGGAAAGCAGAAAGATCACAACTAAGAAACATACTTCTTCAAAACCAGAATTTTGAACATTATATTATATACGCATACACAAAGAAAAGCCATGCTTTCTTTTCCTGCGTGATTCCAGGAGCGCCTCTCGCAGTATCATTGCAATTTATATGATGCGTTCAGTGCATAAGGAAATCAAGTCCATTTTTTTTAACCATTTGAAACATATCACCATGGACCCTTTTTCTTCTTCTTCTTCTTCTTGAGTCAGCAACCTCTTGATTGAGTGACGTAGCTTTCCATTGTTTCTTATGTTTCTAATCCTGAGCCAAATTTTTCAGTTCATTGTAGTCTTTCTTCCCTACATCTTGTATTATTTGGTCGGAATATTTCCATCGCAGCCTTCCTGTGGGTATATTTTCTTCTGATGTTTCTTCCATGTTTAATGTGTGATTCCTCCATGTCTCGTAATGTGCTCACGCATCCTACGTTTTCTTTTCGAAACTATGTTCTATAAAGTCCTTTTTTCTTCTATTATTTGTATACTTTCCCATTGGATACCTTGTCCGTTCAACTCATTTTTATCATTCTTCTCTTGCACCACATTTCAAAGCTTCCATTCTCCGTTTTCCTTCTCTTAAAGTCAAGACCATATCTCACCTCCATACAATGCTACATTCCGTATTGCTATATATTCATCAGCATTTTCTTCTGTTCTATGTCGATGTGTCCAGTCAGAAGCTTTTATTTCTCTTCAGGCCTTTTTAACCTGAATTATTCTGGATCTTACATTCCATTGCTGCTAATCGCTATTGCATTTAATTTATAACTGTTTCTGATATTTTCGCACTGCCTGCCAATCGCACGATGACGTCTGTGTATTTTCTGTCTATTCCTAGGCTGTAGGTGTCCTTGATTGGTTACTTCTTCAAAATTGGAGATAATAAGCACCCTGGATGATCTGAGTTCAGATCAGCCTGAGCCAGATCGGTTTCTATCTTTTAATTAAAGTCCCGACTCGTTTTTGAGTTATTATTTCTCTCTTTCCTTATACCTTAATTGTTGACTTCTGTTTTTTTTTTCAAGTTATTTGTATATTATTCTTCGCTCTTTATATCTTAATTTATTCTTGATTGCATAAGAATCTTCAAAATTCAGTTCCATTCTACCAGGGACCAATCCAAGATAAAATAAAACATTTACGCTTATTACTGTAATTTTCACTGTAAAGATAGGACTACCTAAAGAGACTGGGCAGGACTGTCAAAAGAACAATCATCATCCAAAAATTAAAGTACTTATATGTATCGTAAAATCTGTATTTATTTATTGCACTTCTATTTGTAATACTGACTAAATAATAATTAATGTGCAATAAAATTTTAGATCATATAACGCATTTTATTTCATGGAAATAAGTTTCAAAAATGATATGATATCATACTTGTATATCGAAAAGGAAAAATCAATTGATAAAATTATTGACAGAGAATTGGAATTAAAACACTTATGAAGATACAAACCAATCCTAAGGCAGTAGGTGACACGGAAGACTCAGGTTCGATTCTCGGCAGAAGTTTATGTGATTCGGATTCCATGTTAATTTGTAAGCACACGTGTCTTATACCGTAGCTGCTGAACGGGACACTAAACTCAAAGCAAACGAAAAATCTAACGTAAGGCAGTATAAGCTACTACAGCAGTAATTTCCAACTGTCGAATGTGCGACTTAAAGAGCACTCGTTTACGATCGGAGGAAGGAGAAAGAGAACACAAAGCAAAGGAACGATTCAATGTAGGAAAATGGAAGGAACAAGTATTGGCAGTGTACATATAGTTGTCGATTTATGGATGCAGAACTTTGGACTCTCTTCCCTATCACCACTGTTCGTTCCCAATGAATTGGTTTCTCCTTCTCATGATAGTGAAGTTGATGACATAGCATTGTTGGCATTGGTTACCGTCTTGTGAATATCGTGTCCTCGTGGTGCTGAATGGAGGAAAATGGTCAAGTGGGACCTTTATTTAGTTTTCCCAAAAGCGAGACCTTTTCCCTTAGCCAAGGTCCTTCATGGTGTCTCTAGCCTTCCTTTTACCCTTATTCACGCTGTTAGGTTGCCAATCAAAATAGAAGGACATACCTTTTCGTTTTTTTCCAAATTTCATCCCTGCACTTATTTCCCACCATTTTAGGAAACCAATTCGTAAAACAGCATTTAGCCAAACTAAACTACGAAACAGGTACTCTCCGCTTAACATGTTTTGAGCGTAAAACTGCAAAACCTATACCTCATAAACCAGAAGAGGTTCGTTTCCTCTCGATTTTTTTTTAAATTCAAGTTGCCAACACACACCATTACTGCAAATGGTAGCTACGCTTAACAATCCCTCTTAAATCAAACATACAGCATTTTTCATTAGGTACATACACATGCCAATTTTAAAGGTTGTTACATGATTCACAGAACAACCTCCAAATATCCGTAATCAATCTCTCCCACTATGATCAAAGATTTTTTGCAAGGTGTACCCCTCGTCTCGGGCACAAACTTCCCAACAGAACATAGTACCTAAAAGCACGGGTAAACGTGGATCTCAAAACGTAGGGGGCGCATGACGTCACGCCATCCCCTGCTATCTTTGTCCATTCAAATTTTTAGGAAGTGGATGGAAGTGGGGAACGACATCCACGGCGTTTCCACTCTTTCACCGCTGCATACAAGGCATACTCTATTAGATGAATTTTTGAGCCGGCCGAGGAACAAACGGAACAAAATAGAAGGGAAAGGATTGAAAAGATTAGGGATCACATCAATTTCACTAAGTCCAACATTAATCTTTCAATTTCTCCATCCCAGATGCAACAAATGTTAGAATTTATGGAGAAACGACTAACAACTTTTAAAAGACAAAAACTTATTACAATATGATGAAAAACCTTTGAGGCTTCGAGGAACCTAATCTATAATAAACCTTTTTTATGCATCAGTACACAATTTCCCATCGTCTTAGACCTCAAGTAAAAGTAAAAATAAACAAATAATATGTCGGCTGCTCGCTGAATTATTCAATGGGACTTGAAGCAATTAGGCCAAATCCAGATAAAATCACAGCAATTACATCGATAGCAAAACCTAAAACAATAAAACAAGTATGTAGTTGGCTCACAAGTGTATTTTTTCGAAACTTCTTTTTTGAACATATCACTTACTTTAGAACCACTGAACAAAGCACTTAGGGGAAATCCGAAGACCTTAACCTGGAATTCTGATATAGACAATTCATTCGAAAAAATGAGGACAGCTATGGTAAATCCGACAGTTTTACAACTATATAGCACACAAAATACGGAACATGTATATTAATGACGGATGCCTCAGCAGAAGGAATGGGGCATGTTTTTTTCAGAAAAAAAATAGGCGTAAAAGACCATCATCCGTTATGTTAGGTTTCAGCTCGTCACCCACAACGAATTAGACCTCTGCCAATACATAATTTAGAACTTTTTGCAATTTTTACTCGTTAATGAAGTTTATTACTATTAAAAAATTATTAGGTAAACATTTCACTTTAGTTAGAGACAATAAGTTTGCTAGCCTTAAAGACTACTACGCAATTAACTCCAAAACTGACGAGATGGCTGGAACAAATACAACCATTTGGTTTTACTATTATCCATGTCCGATATACTCAAAACCCAATTAGTGACTTATTAAATAGGAACACTTTGCTTTTTTGATAAACGAGATATGGAATTTCTCGACACCGAGGTGTTTTCATCTCCTGGTATTACATGCAAATACATCGCGCAACTCCAAAGGGATGATCCCTTCTCTAAAATAATGCAAACCCTACTAACGGAAAATAAAGGCAAGACCTACAAAAGATGGCAACAGCAACATGTCTTCAAGGAGAATCTGCTATACCGTAATATGTATTCGCCATCCCAACTACGCACCTTGCTATGCATACCGAGGGTACTGCGCGATAGAGTGTTTAACGAATTTCGTAACTCGTTAGTTCACCCCGGATACTTGAAATTATATTACCTTATTCGTAGCAAGTATTTTATACCGAATCTAAAAATTGGTTACATAATAAAGTTAAATCCTGATTAGATTGTGGATACTTTAAGCGGAAAGTAGTTTAAATGAATAAGTCCGCTTGTATTTTTTGTACTTATTATCATAGTGCAGTAATTGTAATGTAACTGATATAAAATTATTACATTGAAGAGCACCACTATTTCATTCAAAGTTTATTGCAATGGTAACGCATATCTGTAAAATCTTAAGCCTGAGTATAATTATGGAAAATAATGTGCACATTTTATTAAACATTTTTTCTACATTCAGTCTTAATACTAGATTCTTGCATGTTGCGTTTACAATTTAACTATCTAAGACACCTAACTACGAGGGTCGGCTGATAAGTTCTCGGCCCGACCCCCTTCCGAATGTACTACCCTGATGTAATTGATGTCATGTGAAATGTTGATCTTTTATATGTTTAAGTACCAAATTTCACGATTCTACCATGAACGGTTTTTATTTTACATGTAATTGAACGAACCATGGCGGAGCCAGATCAGGGGCGTCATTTAGGGGGCAGGGGGGGCAATTGCCCCCCCCCCTGAGTTTTACACATGCGCATATACTATATATATATATATATATATATATATATATATATATATATATATATATATATATATATATATATAACAGAGATAAAATCTGTTGGAGAAATAATATAATGGTCAACTTGGGATTCAAGAGATGTCTTGAGGTTCGAGACAATTATGGACCACATTCTGTACCAGTCTCCGCAATATTTGAGTATCGCAACGCAAAGAAATTTGAAAACAATCATAACTGCTATGACTATTACCGCAACTAAAACGCTAATTTTGAGTTGTGTTCACTAAAACTGCAAGGGAATAAGGGGGCTATATCATCTGCACCTTGTTTTCATATTGAAAATAGTTTTAGATGACAATGTTGCTTACATGTAATTTCTTTTCTGTACAGTTAGTTAAGTAATCTAGGAAAGTAAGACATCTCATTGCGAGGTGGTCTCGGTAAAATGTCTTATCTGAACACAACATTAAAAATGTAGAAACCTACAGTATTATAATTTCTTTACTGATTACCGCAAACCAAAATGAAAATTTTGAGGAGTCCGATATGGGAATATGGGCCAAAGTGAGAATTTGAGTTGCAAACTCTTTATGAAAAAGAAATGAGTTACGATTTTGGCAACACTGAACACTATTGTTTTAATTCGTTGTGCGTAATATGTCAATTGAATGTCAGGACCTCGTGAACTGGATTAGATTTATAAAATAACTACACTCTTAACATTGAGATTTTGAAAATGAAAAGGATCCAGAGTAACATCACGTCATTTCTAGTCAAAAAATCGAAAATCGAAGAGTCAGATAGTATTGCTGATATTTCCGTGAAATCAAAAGCATCTTCTGGAGCAGATCGGAGTACAGGTAAGGACTTTTCCTTTCATTTTCTAATAATTGCCATATTTACGTTTATAATGCATGTGTCCAACCTTTATCCTAATATATATAAATAAAGGTACTATCCTATTTTAATAGGGTTGTATTTTGAAGATGAAAAAAGATGATTTTTTGCCTCTAATTTCAAGAACAAAATTCTTTAATACCAAATAGACTTAAGACGGGTTAACTTCCACAGATGACGGCGTCGAAATACAAAATTTACAGAAAAATGAACAGAATGACACGCAATGGAAGCAAAGAATAACGCAAAAAAGTGAAGGATGGCATTTAGAATCTCACCTACTCGTTCAATGGCTTCAGAATCGAGTACTCTGTTTTTGTCTAAATTGTGATAAAGGTAAAAAGCAACGAGTGCTACGGGTTTCTAACCCCATTCGTTTGCTCAACTATATTTTGTGAAGTAAATAATACTGGAGATCTTATATGTGTAAGATTGGGGGAGAAACCAAAAGATACCCGGAGTGAATGATCATTAAAGAAAGAACAAATGAGTAGTAATACGACGTTGAAGAGAGGCTCATGTGGGTCTTGTCCGGGGCCGCCATCTGTGGCAGTTTAGCTTTATAAACTACTGAACTAGTTAAATCATATATTAGTAGTGGAACTAATCATGGAATTTGTACATTTTTACAAATGCAAACATTTACCCCATTTCTGTCATTTTGAGATTTACTTTGTTCATCTTTCTTCTGATGACTAGCCCAAGCATATTTCTCTGTAGTTCTTATCTTGTTCAATAATTGGTAGATAGGCATGGAATTTCTTGCAAGTGAATTGTTTATCCTCATCCACCAGTGTACATTCTTATTATTAATTTAAACTTGTGTAAACACATCTTTTCAAAGGAAGTAACAGAAGTCTGGATTTTAGAAGCTAAGTACAGCACTGTCACGTAGGAAGTTTGAGAACATAACACGTTCGCAAAGCGCAAGACTAAGCGTTCTAACACACACAAAAAGAAACTTAAAAAGTCATTGATGTATTATTGTCTGCTAACGACATCCGACAGGAGAACACAGACATTTAACCATATTTAATTTCTCCCCGACAAATTTTTAACTTAAAAAAGCGGACATATCCGGGGTAAACCGGACATACCTATATATTATTAAGGCACATTTTAAAAAATATATACGGAAGAAACGTGTACGTAATTACAAAATAGCATTTCATAAGTAATCAAAAATATTATGAAAGGCTTGATAGTAAAAGACTTAAAGGTAATCATTTATTAGACTTGGGTAATTGTTTAGTAATGGGGGCAAAACTAACGAAGACAGAGAACAACATGCCCTGAGCGGCTCTAACCCGCCTTCACTCGCTGGCGCTCGCTCGGCAATACTGTCTGAATTAAATGTTATTAACTTAACCTAATCGAATGTCAATAAAATATTGGAAAAAAATCGATCAAAAAACCAGGCCCCCCGAATACTAAACAATAGCCAAGACTTGACAGGTCTTTGTATATACATTATTAAACTGATAGTTTTGTGTCTTTTTCTTTTCTTTCAGAAGAAACAGCTTCAGAGACGTCCGAACCTCCAAGACTAATTCTCTCACTAAGCACTGGACCTTTGGAATCTCCCGTTCAACCCGAAAAAAAATTTCCCTCAAACCAAGGGTAGAAGATTCTCTAGTCGTTATTATGTTGTTCATGAGTGGATCGAGTATTCCGAATCCGAGGACGCTGTGTATTGCTTTTCATGCCGTCATTTCTGTTCAAAAGCCACAGTTCGACAAGGAGAAACATTAGGAAACCGCACATTTATAGACAAGGGATTCAGGAAATGGAAGGATGCTTCGGCACTTTTCCAGCAACATGAAAACAGCGAAAGACACAAAAATTCAATGGCCGCATGGTCAGAGCTAAAGAGCCGAAGTTCAACGCAGAGGTCAATATCGTCATTAATAGATAGTAAACGAACTTCTGAAGTTGAAGAAAATCGAAGACATGTAAAAACACTTCTCAGAGTGGTTAGTTTCCTAGGTCGCCAAGGTATAGGATTCAGAGGACACGCTGAATCAGAGGACTCTGTGAATAAAGGCAATTTTCTAGAAATGCTAGAAACCCTATGTGAAGAAGACCCTAAACTTAAGGAAAAAATGAGTCGCCGATATGGTCATTACACCTCTCCAGAATATCAGAATGATCTGATATCTGTATTTGCCTCACGAATTGTAAAAAATATCGTTGCAAGAATCAAAGAAGCTGGTTTCTATTCAATTATTGCTGACGAAACTAAAGACTGCTCAAAGGCTGAACAGTTAGCAATTCTGGTTAGATACTGTGATTATAATGATTGGACGGTGAAAGAGAGAGCAATTGGTTTAGTCCACCTAAAAGATTGTAGTGCAGGAAACATTACAAACAATATTTTATCTATTCTTGCAGAACAAGGATTGGACCTTAAAAATTGTGTTGGACAGTGTTATGATGGTGCCAGTGTCATGAGTGGTTGTGCAAGTAGTGTGCAGATTAGAGTGAAAGAGCGAGCACCTCATGCGCTATACGTTCATTGCCATGCTCATCGCCTAAATCTAGTTTTGGTGCATTCTTTGGGTGTTGTTCAGGAAGCTAAAGATTTCTTTTCTACGGTTCAAGCGCTCTACAGCTTCATATCGAATAGTGCTCCACGATATGAGTTATTTTTAGAAGCTCAAAGAGAACTAAATATACTACCCATTTTAAGTCTAGAGAGGTTAGTCCCTACACGATGGTTTTCCTGGTATAATGCAGTGAGGAAAATATTAAAAACATTTCAAGCGATTTTAGTTGTACTTGAAAATACAAAAGACAGAGCTGAAGCTGTTGGCATCCGAGCTCAAATGGGACAACAATGGATATTTCTTTTATTCGCAATGGAGCTGATATTAGGAATAACATACTCGCTTTCGCAGCAGCTTCAATCGCAGGATTTAGATTTGATGGCAGCTGGAGGCCTGGTGAAAAGCACCAAAGAAGAGTTGCTCAAAATTAGAAGCAATGAGAAATATGAAGAATTAGTGCATAAAGCCAAGTCATTGGCCAACGCCAGCAACATCGAATGGACTGTGACTAAAAGGCAAAGGACTGTTTCTTCACATCTATCAGATAGTGTAGTCCTCACATCGGTGGGACAAAGTGAAAGAAATACAAAATCCGTGTATTTTAATGTGTTAGATACAGTTATTAATGAGTTCGACCGGAGATTCTCAGAACATCAAGAAATTATGGAAGCAACACATGCATTCCGGAAAGGATATGCCGCTTTCCTCGACAGAAAAATATTGGATCCTTTAATTAGTAAGTATCAGACTTTCCTTGATATTAATCTATTAGAGAAACAGCTGCCTTTGGCAAGAAACTTCCTTAATCACACAGACAATTCAAATTCTCCTATTGAACATTTGCAGAACCTGCAGAAACTTCCAGTGGCATATTCAGAAGTTATTGCTCTGTTAAAAATTTTCCTTGCATTGCCAATTTCCACTGCCTCAAATGAACGATTCTTTTCTGTGCTAAAAAGGGTGAAAAACTATCTCCGATCATCAACTTCCGATGACCGACTCTCCTCCCTAATGATCTTAGCTGTAGAGCGGGAAGAGGTTAAGAAAATCTGTCTTGACGAACTTGTTGACGACTTCGCTAAAATGAAACAAAGACGCTACCCATTGTTACATTGAAAGTTCTTATTTCATGTTAAACGAAAGTGCTTAAATTGCAATCAAGTGACTGTAAATTATATTTTACTGTAGTTAAAAGGTAGTAAATAATGGAGATAATTGTATAAAATTATGTATCTATAGTTTTACAGCTTTGTAGTTCATACAATAGAACACAGGTTCGTAGAATTGATAAATATGCTTTTTGTCATGTGTTTTTTATGTAGTAGTTCATACAATAGAACACAGGTTGCTAGAATTGATAAATATACTTTTTGTATTATGTAGTTCATACAATAGGACACAGGTTCCTAGAATTGATAAATATGCTTTTGGTCATGTGTTTATGCTTGTTGTCATGGGTTTTTGTATTATGTAGTTCATACAATAGGACACAGGTTCCTAGAATTGATAAATATGCTTTTTGTCGTGTGTTTTTGTACTATTTTTCTTATTTTCAATTATATTGCACTGCATAAGTCTTTTTTATTTCATTGTTTCATAATTAAAACAATTTATTATATAATAGAGATGGGTAAAGATTACATATGGGAAAATATGGTTGGAACTTAGAAGAGATGGATATTAATTGTTAATTTGTCTGTTCTTTAAATGACAGAATGTATTGCAAAAAATGATCAGTGTATCAATAATGTATGACGACTACTGAAGTATTTAGTAAATTTAGGCATATACAGTACTTCTGTGCTTTTCCATTTGTGCTCCACGATATGAACCATTGGTGATATAGTATACTTTAATGAATATATAACTAACATATGGATATAGCTTTAAAATGATTTGAAAACGTACTGCACTAAAAGATCAGAGTACAGATGAAAGTTTTTTTTTTTTTTCATTTTTCAAAGAAATATTTAAAAAAAAGAGGAAGCTTACAATCATATGAATGGTGCAAGTACACAGTAGTGGAGATGTATATCTATCCATTCCTCCCTCCCTCTCTCTGTATATATATATATATATATATATATATATATATATATATATGAAGAATCTTGCCCCCCCCCCAAGCAAAACTTGAAATGACGCCCCTGAGCCAGATGTCAAATTCACCAAAGAGGAGCTGCGAGGTGTAATGAAGTTCTTCTTTCTGCAACAGAAGACGCCCAAGCAAATCCATGGTTGCATGCTAAACACATTGGGTGGACAGTGCCCTTCATACTCCGCTGTGAAGAAATGGTGTACGAACTTCAAGCGTGGTGAATTTTCAACAGAAGATGGTGACAGGTGTGGCAGACCAGTGTCAATGTCAACTCCGGAAAAAGTGGACCAGATTCATGACCTGATTTTGAGCAACAGATGGATTTCGCTTCAGGAGATAGCTGACAAAGTGCACATATTCAAAGAACATGTTGGGTCAATAATCCATGATCAGTTGGGCATGTGCAAGCTTTCTGCGAAATGGATTCCGAAATGTTTGAACGCGGATCAGAAACACGAAAGTGTGAGATCATCGCAGGCGATTTTACGGCATTTTGCGAACTCCAAGGACGATTTTTTTGAATCGGCTTGTTACCCAGGATGAAACGTGATTGCATTACTTTGATCCAGAAACCAAACAGCAGTCATGCGAGTGGCGCCACTCAGGTTCTCCAAGGCCCAAAAAATTCAAAGCACAAAAGTCCGCAGGGAAGGTGCTTGCCTCAATATTCTGGGATAAGGATGGTGTTTTGCTTTCAGACTACCTTCCAAAGGGCCAAACTATAACTGTAGAGTATCACTGCAGTCTGCTGGCTAAGATAAAAGATGCTATTAAAGAAAAGTTGACACGAGGTGTCTTGTTCTTGCAGGACAATGCTCCCGTCCACAAGGCTGGAAGAACAATGGATTTTCTTAGGGACCTAGGGTTTCAGTGCATTGACCACCCACCTTACTCGCCAGATCTTGCCCCTTCTGATTATAATCTGTTTCCATAAAAGGACAGAAATTTCACAGTGATGAAGAGGTGATAACAGCCTGCGGAAGTTTCTTGCAGACCTTGAGAATTTTTTTGGGAGGAGTTGGAGAATTTCAGCATCGAAGTGCCAAGTGTGTTGACCTTCGAGGGTCTATGTTGAATAGCCTCACACTTTCATGCCTGCAGCTCAAGTCCTTCTGGGTCAGGCCGAGAACTTATCAGCCCACCCTCGTATTTAACAATTTAAGCGAAAGATTGCTCCACAAACGTTTCTTGAGTATTTAAGGATTTTTTGCTTTCTAGATAACTTCGTTACGTGTTTACGGCTTTTCAATTGTTCCACATCAGTTGTCTTCACTGGGGGTTGAATCTATGGCCACGTGCACCAAAGGTATATGCTAATTATTTGGTTACACATGAAAACCGATATAGTCTATTACATTAAGGATCTTCAACTTGTCAGTCCGAGCGGCTACATTGACAATTTTAATGAGAATGCGGCGCTAACCTTTACTACTGTAGAATTTAGAACTATGTATTAATCGCTTTTTCCTATTAAGCAACATCCAATTATTGAAAAGGGCGTGGGCCATGGGTTAAAGATCCTTGTTCGACATATACTATTTTTAAGTTGATTCGTATAGGATCGACACAGTTCCGAAACCGGTTATTTGCAATAATAATAATCGTCATTGTTTTTCTTTTGGAAAGTTACTCAGAGTAGTCAGTTCTACTACTGTATGCACAAAAGTGCAAAGGTAAAAGAGATTTCTGGACACTATAAAACAAGACACTTTTAAGCTCAAAATCGGTTAAGTAACGTCCAAGTGTAGATTTTCTTGACTCATCTACAACATTTTCTTATTTGCACTTTATATATTACTTCTTGCATTCGATTAAGGTTTGTAAGAACATATTCCATCGTCACTCTAATCTATCTACTAGATCTGCCACTTCCGGTTTTGACATTAATTTTCGTCAAGCAAAAACAATAGGAGACAGCGAGAAATGATTTTTCAGATTCGATTCAGCGTTACAAGAATAGACATTTTCTTTTGCCTTAACCCTCTATTCACACTGGAAATGTCAGAAATAAATTATTTCACGTTTTAACTCTGCTTCCTTCCATGGAGCAAAATTGATAATATATAACAAGAAGTTTTTTTTTTTTTTTTTTTTTTTTCAATCGATTGAGCGTCTCAACATCCATTTTCACTATTCTATATTCCATAATCTCTATGCTGAAATCGACGTCTTAGAAATATACTGACGTTCAATTTTAATTTTCATACAGTAAAATCAGTAAGAGATTTTCTTTGACAATTTTCATGAAATAGGATGCATGCATTGTGTACAGTTGCAAAACAACTTTTTAACTAGACTCAAACTTAGAAATAAATCTAATTTAATATTGTTTAAAAATTCCTTAAGATTTTCATGAAATCGATTTTGTGATTTTGGGAAAGCGATTTAGCTAGGTTCCGAATTTGGAGAAAAAAACAACGGATCAATAAGTAATACATGTTTTCAAACAAAATTAGTGATGTTAGACATACCCAGAAGTATTAGTACACATGTAATTACAGTTTTGAGATTTTGATGTCTCAATGCATTCACACCCAATTTTATGAATGTACTCTCCCCATCTCCTTTCTTGCCAGGCCTCACATGAATTCAGTGACATCTTTAGCATACAGACAAGTTTTCATTGTTATTATGAGTGACGAATCTACAAAGACATCTTTTCAGATTTAAAAAAGATAAAGATGTATGAGGTGTGTTTTAAAAGAAATCCGAACTTCTGAAATAGCGCACCAACCGGCAGGAGGGCGGTACGGCTACAGAGCGCACCTAGCAGCAGGTTTAGACAAATTGCTATTTACCTCGTTTCGCTATGACCGTTAGTTGTCGAGCTACAGTCGTTGAAGTGAGCACGTACGGTTGAGGGATGTTATTGTGCACAGAAAGAGGTCTGGATTATGGGGAAACCCAGACTTGGATGGTGCACCATGGTTCGCCATCCATCATATTTTCCGGACATAGCCCCAGCACTCTTTCCTGTTTCTCAAATTTTAAATCACTTTGAAAGGACATCCTTTCCAAACCATAGAGGAGATTCAGGACAATGCGACAAGAGACCCGCGCATCATCCAAAAAAATGCGGTCAAAGAGGCTTTCCAAAAATGGAAGAAACATTGGGAACAGAGATATTCACCCTCGCGAGGGTGGCCCTCTCGAGGGCATCCTCACCCTCAAGTTCCCTCGCCCACAGTGACGCGAGGGCGAGGACAAGTTTTGGCCGCGAGGGTGAGGACAAGCTTCGATGGCGAGGGTGAGGGTGTGCGAGGGCGAGGACAAGCTTCAATGGCGAGGGTGAGGGTGCGCGAGGGCGAGGAAAAGCTTCGACGAAGAGGGTGAGGACAAGTTTCGATGGCGAGGGCGAGGGTGAACGAGGACGAGGGCCAACTGCTACTGCGAGGGTCAGTGAGGTCGAAGTAAAATGAACATCTATGATTGGGAACGGTGTATTATTAGTAGAGGGGACTACTTTGACGGGGACTGAGCAATAAAAATGTTACAGCGAAGTTCGGTTTCTTTTTGAACACACCTCGTATACTGGTAAGGCATGGTTATTCATCCAATTTTATTTTTGTATGAACAGTATCAGACCTTGGATTATTCTTTGTATAATTTTGTTTTGTCAGTGCTTTATTCAGTTTTATTATTATTAATCTTTTACATATTTGGCAATATCTGTCCTTGTTCACTGTCTCGTTTTCCATGAAATCAACCAAGACTTCCGTAAGAAGCACAGGCACCTTAATTTTTTAGAGTTTGGCATGGGAACTCTTAGTTTCTTGTTTACAGAAAACGGTTTATGATGCAATTCCATTAACTGTTTTTCAGAATGCGGATCATAAAAACGTTAAGAAAAAAGTTCCAACGATGTTAAAATTTTATTTCCAGCATTCGTTTTATTAACTATTATTAAATAGAAATTGTGAGGCAGACAGATATCTGGAAGCTTCACTCCGAGACAACCTTGAACACATTTTTAAAATGAAACGTGGCGCTTAGATCTTGAGGTTTCACAAACAAACGCATTTATAAGTAACACTTACTCATTCACTGTTCACACAGAATGAATATGGAGCTCGAACTTACCTTGGCAATAATTTCAGCTTTTATTCTAACACCTGCGTCCTTGATATACGAATAGAAAAAACAAGGCCAAGAGATGAATACAAAGATCAGTCAGAGTCAATTAATCAATTGTCCAATTATTTAAATTCGGAACAATTAAAATAGAGAAGCTCATCAAGATGTAAGCTGATTACAAACACCTGGAGATGAATTGGGATGTTTTCATCTTAGATCAGTGTTTTCTCACGACTTTTCCCAGGACAAATACGGTTTTGCCTTTGGAGAGTTAATTTTATAAGCAAAGGCGAAGGGAGAAGATCCCATCCTCCGATTGTGCCAGAGGTTTCACACAAAAACGAAGAGAACACGGCCTCAAACGAGTACGCGTTAGTTAGTGTTTTGTGCGTTTTGGACAGTTTTTCATGGACACTAAGTTAGTGCAAGCTTTCACCGAACGCCAAATCCTAGGTTTATGGAAGAAAGCACAGGTAAGTACCAACTTAATTTGAAATAATGTTTTGGCCCACCGGGAGCCGATTAATGCTGTGTTAATGAGCTTATTTTTCCTTCCTGTAACATCGTGGTTTGCTTTTTCATTCCAGAAAAGTACTCTCTACGCTTACACACTACTTTTCTCAATCTCACGTTTTAAATGCTACAGGAAGTAATTGTACTTGTGGTTCCTTTCTATTATCCATTTTTCACGCCCTATCATTTATTTCTGTAAACTTAGTTTTAAGTTAAGACTGGTGCTATCCTCAGGGTTTCTGACAGCCTTCTGGAGAGCTCTCTACACGTGGAATCTTTGTTCTGCGTTTTTGTGCTGATTTCAAGCTTACGCTAGGGCGACCATACGTCTCGTTTTGACCGGAACAGTCCCGTTTTAGGGGCGTGTCTCGGCCGTCCTGTCAGTACATGGAAAAGATAGTATTTGTCTCATTTTATGCAAGTGAAAGAAGTAAATAACAAACCTAGTACCTTTACTCCTTGTAACGGTGTTAATAATAACAAAGAGGCAAGAATTGAACTGAAATTCCTTACATTAAACATGATCTATAATTTGCAGTACTTCTCGAAAAGCTGCAGAGATTTTAGCAGTTACTTGTTTGTTCAACAAACTTCAACGTGTCTTCTCTTTATCGTAAGTATCGAATTACTTTACCCCGCTCTTCACAGAGAGAGGGAGAGAGAGGGCCGCGGTGGCTCAGTGGTAGAGCGTTCACCTCTGGTGCTTGGGGTCCCGGGTTCGATCCCAGCCCCCGCCAAGTGAACTTTGTGGTGGACAAACACCGTGTGCGTGGGTTTTCTCGGGGTTCTCCCGTTTCCTCCCACTTTCTTCATTCCACCATTTCATTCATTTCTCATGATCACCGTCTCCTTTAGCCTAACCGGCATAACCGTGGGACGTAAAACTCGAAGATTCATTTCATTTCAGAGGGAGAGAGAGGAGAGGGAGCTCTGATATCAGGGCTGATAAGAACAAAGGTGGACAAGCCACGGTTGCTAATTCAGCACCAGTACCAATACTAGCCATATTCTTTTCACTTCTCTAGCCATTTTATAGCCAATTTTCATATTCATTCTTACGTGTCTAAAAATATAGTTATTATAAATAAATTGAATATAGATACAGGAAATTTAAACGCGAAACTTTTACCGCCAAATTTCTTACGAGCGTGGCGAGAGATGGCGGCAGCTTGGCACCTGGCGGGCGAGGGTGTTGTTTGGCAAAAATCAGTAAAACTTTTATATTTTATATATATTATGTTATATTACAACATAAATGTATTAGGTATTGCTAAGGTAAACAGGGACTAATTTACACACTGATTTGTTTCTCATTTGTCATGACTTAAAAAGCCGGGACCTGTCCCGTTTCCAGCTGAAAACTTTGTGGTCACCCTAGCTTATGTCCTTTTGTCTCACTTTACAAAATACTTACGTTCCATTGCCTATAAATGCAATTTCATTCTAGTATATGATACTACATGAACATTTCCAATATCATCAGAAGAACAGACTGGTCAATCTGTATGCAATGATTATATATGGTAAACCAATACATCATTTCAACTCATATTCCCAATCGTTCGTTTTCACGACATGCAGATACATCATGAAGAATTCTTCATTGTGCATCCTCGCAATTTTTTTTTTTTTTTTTTTTCATGTCAAGCCTATTTTACAATTTGCAATCGTTTGTATTAAATTGCACACAATGTAGACGCCTAGATCACGATAAATCGCTAGAGAAGCTGAGTTGTAAAATCACATGTAATTTCTCTAAAGCCAGCACTTATGACATATCGTAAAAATGTATGTAGAATTGTGTTGAATTTCATGCACATTAATGAAACGTGACAACATTGCGAAACAAAAAGAACTGCTCAACTTTACAATGCATAGACATTTCTTGTCCAACACATTCTACAGTAATTCAAAAGGGGAAAAAAAAAATATCGCAGGTTTCTATAAATAATCATTAGCTTTATTGAATTACGAATCAGGAAGCGCTCACATTCCACAAGAACACAGCATTACTGGTTTAAATTATTATCTAACCATAGAACTTTCACACATACACACTATTTATATATATATATACATAACGGAGCTGTCCATATGACATACTCTGGACACGTGTTTCTTTTTATATATAAAAGATAAGTGATACAAAATGAAAACTTTCATACAAGAATGGCATTCAAGGAATCATATATTATATAATTCAGTAGTTCACACAATTATAGTAATTCTTCTATAATGCAAACAGTACAGAAGGAATGACACGTTCAATATATATAGTATATATCTGGCAAAAAATATACAAAAAACTGGAAGGAAAGCAGTATCTAACTGCATAAGTGTAAAGATCGACGAATATCACTATAACACTTTGTACATAGCGATCTACAATTAAAGTACATATAAACCACTTTTAAATGTTTACTGTACTATTTCTGCAACATCATTAAACAGTATTATGAAAACCAGATAACAATAAAATGTGATTATAACACAATTTATCAATTGATAATAGTAATAATAATAGTGATATAATTAAAGACATTTTGCACCTGGTAAGAGGAACATAGAAGTGAGTTTTGTGTGCACCCATACACATTCACACACACGCCATAGCCCATACACAACGAACTCTCTCGTTATACTTTTCTTATATAAAAAAAAAATGGTACGGTCTTAGTCAAACTTTGGCATGTTTTTCTTTATTTTAATATATATGTGTTTCTCTCTATATATATATAATCAAAATATTTTATTGCATTGTAAAATATTTATCGATGTCTAAAATACAATTGATGGTGGATGCATTTACCATTTCTTGGATACTTTTATAGGCAAAGGACAGTCTTTTGAATTGTTTCGTTTTTCTCTCGAACTGATATTGCAGTTGTATGGAGGGCTTCTGAACAAGGGACAGAATATATGTGTATAATTTACATACACACCTAAAATCTTTGTTTAGTTACAGTACTTTATTTTCTCACAGCAATTCAACAAGAACACAATCGTACTAAAAAAAAATGCACATGAGCTTCTATTATGTTTCGACAGTTATCTTTATTCTACTGATATATATATAAAGTAAACAATAAACGATTAAAGATAGGCTTAAAAAATTTTCAGTTTTTAGACCAATGAATTTTTGTACTGTGCCCTTTTTTCTTTCTTTCTTTCTTTCTTTTTTTTTTTTTTTTAAAAAAAAACTTCTTTCTTGAAGAAAGATAATTGTCGAAACGTATTTCAGTATGAGTTTCATACTTGTTTTTCTCTTCTTCTTAAGAAAACTGTTCGATGCATTATTATTATTATTATAGCAGACGGATTACATTCTGTATACCGAGTACTTGCCAACGAGCTGCCCAAGTGACATGAACCAAATATCGTATTCTCTAACTCTGATACAGCGGTTTCTTCTGAGATACAAAAGATTTGTCCAAGTCTATAGAGAAATCTACTTAAGTACATTAAATTGAGGCTGTTTCTAATATGATACGCAAATGTGCGTATAGTGATATTTTTAAAAATCTGTCACCAATGTTTTTCTGAAAAATCACTTATCCGTTGCAGGAACGTTATTTTCAAACAAAATTGTACCTTTAATAAAACACAGTACAATCTCATTTTATTCGTGTGCAACATTTTGCGTATAGCATTACATGTGAGAACATTTGCCTCTTTTTCCATTCAATATATATATATATATATATAAAAATTTATGTTTCCCTATATTCTACAAAGGATGTTCAAAAAGTTTTGCACAGTGGTCTCTAATTTTTTTATTTGTTGTAGGAGGAGAATGAATTTTTTTGTGAACATAGTTGGAACATTTAGCTATAACTTGGTATATAAAAGTATTTTCTTTTATTTGCAGGTGAGCCATAATGGACCGTGAAGTAGATGTCAGGTTGCGACAACGGTCGGTGATGGAGTTCCTCTTCAAGACCGGCGATGACTCTACCACATCGATTCACAGGAAGTTGCTCCCTGTTTATGGGGAGGACACATTGGATCGCAGTAGTATCCAGCGGTGGTTACAGAGCTTTAAAGAAGATGATTTCTCTTTACTGGACAATCCACGATGCGGTAGACCATCGACGGTAGTGAGCGATGTGAATAAGGAGACCATTAATCAAATCATCCAAAATGACAGATGTGTGACGACACGACAGCTTGCTGAAATGACTGGTTTGCCATTGGGTAGTGTGGTGTCAGTGGTACAGTCACTAAGGTACAGAAAGATCTGTGCACGTTGGGTGCCTAGATTATTGACAAGAGAAATGAAAAACATGAGGAAGGATGTGTGCGAAGGTCTCATGACGACCTTTACTGAAGAGTGGAAATTGTTTTGACGGCGTCATTACCTAGGATGGTTGTTTTCGTCCGAACCTGAGAGCAAAACACGTCTGAAGGCCCACCTGCGCGGTAAAACATTTGATGGTGAGAAAGACCTTATTTCCTGTGTCAGGCGATGGTGTAAAAGTCAATCCCCAGAATTTTACCAAAGTGCATTTACATCGTGGAAAGAACGTTGGACCAGATGCGTCACAGCTGCTGCAGGTTACATTAAGTAGGCTCAGTGTACAGGTAAATGTTCCAAGTATGTTCACAAAAAATTTCATTCTCCTTCTTCAACAAATAAAAAATAAATAAAAAAAAATACCACTGAGCGAAACTTTTTGAACACCCTTTGTAAATAAATGGGGCACGAGCACAGCAAAAAAAATCTCACAAGAAACGCATTTGGTTCTTATCAATTGAACTACAGGATCACATCATCAAATCACTTACCTAGAAATTTTGCTTTCCGTTCTTCCTACAATATTTCAAATGGGACTGTTAGCCATTCATCATCAGGGTCATACAGTGACTTAAGTCCTTTTCCACAACACGATCTTCACATTTTCTTCTTGTATCTCTACAGTGGTAATTAAAGAATATTACATACATTTTATCGATGTTTCCCATCGCTTATTTCTGCCATTAACATCAATTAAATTTATGTAATATTTTTTAATTACCACTGTCGAGACACAAGAAGAAAATGTGAAGATCGTGTACTGGAAAAGGACTTAAGCCACTATGTGCCTCTGAAGATAAATGAGTGAGTGTTACATTCGAAATATATATATATATATATATATATATATATATATATATATATATATATATATATATATATATATATATATATATATATATATATATATATATATAAATTACAATGCGTTCTACACAGTAGATAAGTAATTACACGTCAGCAAGTTACTTTTGGAGCACTCTGTATAAATAAACAGAAAACTTGATAATCCAACTTTTGTCTAGGAATACTTTCTTATGGTAAATGAATCAATTAATATTGCTTTGGAGCCGACGCTGCACAGTAATTCATAATATGAAATGCTCTCTTTAATAGACTGTAATCTGGCATGATAACGCACACATTCCGAAATCATTTGTTAACTTTTTAATTAGTATGGACGAATACGATTATATAGAGCCGATTACCTTATTATATATATTAAAATATTCTCTAAACACATCACAAGTATTATTTAGAATACATTCGATTGACTGATATTCTGTTTGTTTTGTTACTTGTCTCTGCAACTCACCTATAAAGTCTTCGGAGTTGCATAGTGTTAAAAATCACCTTGCTTTGGCTTTAATACTAATGAGGATGCTAATATGTTTATCTAGCTTGTAGATTTAAATATCTTGCATCATTATCCTACATTGTGCAATACATCATACGTTGAATGTTAGAATTTCATATTTTTTTATAAATTAAAATATACGTTCCTTGTTTTATCAACCTTGTATTTACAAGTTGATTAGAATTACTTTAGCCTGTATGTGTCCCTGAATTTCATCATAATTTATGCTGCCTTCTAGAAAATAGTTTAGAATCTCAAGGTGTAATGTTTCGTAATATGTTTAGTTTTGAACTTTCATATACTTGACATCAAAGTCTATAAAAGCAGTACTCATTAACCCTTTTAGATTTCTACACGACAGGGTAGTGTCTTCATTATTCGATTAAAAATGTACCAATAAAGCTTTTCACTTCGTTTTCTGTTTTTGTTTGTTTGTTTTTGTACTGTTTTTTCAAGCGTGGAGGCATTGTAGACCACGTTACGTATGGTTTCACGCCTTTCTGCGTCGATACATAGATAATATCGTAACTTAAAAAAACTATTTATATTATTTTTTGGCGGGCTCACTTTTGCACCTAGAAGATTGAAATTTTGCACACACATTCAGTGCACTCCTTAGTATTTTTTAAATTTGTTTCAGATTTCTGCGTTAACACAAGCGGCGGGAAGGGGAGGGGGTCCAGAGGGGCAAAAAGGTAATAAAAAAATATTTACTAACAAAAATTCCTTTCTTGGCGATTTTCCGCCTCAGACACATGACGCAGGCACTTTAATGGTACCGTTTGAAAAGCTGTTCTATTCTGAAGAGAATGAGGTACGAACCATGATCCTAGGATAAATAGGGATGATGCTCTAGCTGCTTGACTAAGTCTATAATTTACCTAAAAAAGCCAAAATTTAAAAGGGTTAAACACGGATTAAAAAGCTGAAAGAAAGATTTACTACTGCTGAAAACAGTTGTTTGAACAGGCCAAGTTTTATGATGAATTACGAATAAAGTAAAGAGGAGAGCAAAGGTATTCTAATCAACTCCTCTACAGATATTCGGTTGTTAATAACGTCAGGATGAGTAAACCAATTTGATTACGTTATTTCTCTGTAAGTTATCAAAATCTTAACGCAATTTTCGTTTATTTCATTTCCAAATTGATAATTTATTGATAATGTCTTTGGCGTAGCGATACACATTACAGAAGAAAAACATCTTAACTTAAACATATTACACATACAAAAGATGAAGATACTAATTAAAATATAAAAGAAATTTTAAGAAAGAAAATGACACTGAAAATGAAATTGAGAAGAGTATGTGGAGTGGGATTAGGAGTCTGTACCTAGGTAGCTTTGAAGATGAAGTCCTGGAGAATAAAAATGGTTGTCCATCACCTTAATAAATTAAAAATAATCAAGATTTCTGCAACACCCGTAACCAGAAGTAAACTTTACTGAAGAGAGAAAACAGGGTTTATGAGTGGCCAACCATATCTTTAGTTCATAAGTTTACGCACTCATTGTTCGCCATAGGAAAAAAAATGGGTCTTTTGACTTTCAAGCCTAGTTCTATCCTTTCTATTCCTTACTTTCGCTGAATAAATCATTATGCTGAAAGAAAAACAGTTTACTATCGCAGAAATTTCATTATCACATAATACGAGGTGTGCTTTTTAAGTAAGTACTGTTTTGAAATTCAGTCGCTGAAGCGCTCCGGTCCTCCAAACCACTTATTGAAGTTCTACATCATTTTTAGCATTTAATTCACTTTAGTTTTATATGTGCCTGTCACAGTCATGTTTTAACCTTTTAGTTTAGTCCTGATAATGAATACAACATGACGATACTTTGCTTCTTACTTACTCTTTCCACCTGTTAAATCAAGAATACCTAAATTTCTTGTTTAAATAAAATATATATAGAACTCCAATCGATACGTGAAATATAAAAATATTTCATTATTCTTCCTATAGGAAGTGTAAGTTTAGTTTACTTATGTTCATTTTATGACACTTATTAGTTAACCATTAGACTTCTAGGTTTTATTAAAGCACAACAGAGAAAATCATGTCACGGAGAAAGAGTTCTTATGGGTTTAAACTGAAGTTTTGAACAAGTGATCTTTCGAGTTGAAATTGGCGTTCTACCATTATCAGCCATATTGCACTTAGTATGTTGACTCTGATTAACCAGTCACAATTACTTTTTCAAAGTACTATATTTCTTCCATTATTTTGATGTATTTTATTCCTTCAGTATTTTATGTTCATTTTTCATATTCTTACACTGCTTTTAATCTGTAACTAAATATATAATCCTTCCAGCCATGTTGCAACCCTCTTCTCTCGCTATCAGCCATTTGTGTTATTTTTCGTATATGTTGGAGTACATAACCGTCAACTGACCTTTTACCATGAGTTTGTAATATGGGAAAATATGCAACAATAGTATTAATTAAAGACCATTAAATCCCTTTTTTGTTTATAAGCTTTACTGGGACAAGAACATAATCATATTCTTTTCACTGTTTAACACAACTGTCTTCTCTCATTTGCACATTACGTAGGAACTTTTCTGTTACGGAATTTATTTATAAATGAGAGAAGTATAACTTTACATTTACAACGCTTTCTCGGAGAACAGTTCTATTAAATTTTCCCATCTTACATAGTAAGCCATGCTATTACCTGTTTGATGCATATAGCATATATATATAATACATTTCATACAGTATATCGAATTCTTAATACAAGTAACAATATAGATTGGACCATCAAATAAGCTCTCCATTTTCGTAAATTTGACAAAAGTCAGACTCGATATTAAATGCTTGAAATCCGTATATTATATACAATGTGCTTTTTATATTCGTTGTAAACGAGCTATGGTAACAACATGGAAATTCTCTTTTTACTGTTTTCCCTATGTTAGGCACAGAATTAAGAAATAAACTTACTATGAATTTTCAAGTGTTCATCAAACATCCTCAAACACTTGCATACGTACATACACCAAGCGTGCTCATTTACAAAGTGCAACAATACATAGAATAACAAGGCATTAATATGATATAATTTTACAGAAATATTTCAAACGGCAAGTGGAATGATCTAACAAATAAATAATAATAATAATAAAAATTATCACATTACAAAAAAGATATTTTCTTCAAAATATAGTGGCACTAATATTATAGTTTACAGGCCATTATTCCCTTACTTATTGAAGAAAAACAAGGACATTCTTATTTAAAAACTTACAACGTACTTATTTAAAACGACTAGGATTCGACGATTAACCACTGACTTCCAACAAGTGAGCAAAACTAGACGGAAGGAATGACTTATATAGCACAATGATGTATATATTTGATCTTACATATACACATTATGTGGACAAAATTAATCTACAAGCTCTCTACATTAAGTGGGATTCTATGTAATTAATTGGTATGCACAATCTACCAAGTCACATGGTGCTATATTTAGTGACATCATTAAAATTTAACTTATAATTTTATTTTTGCACATACACACACATGGTGGTCGAAATTGGAAATAAATTACTACCGGTGTGGTTGTATGCACAGACCTGTCTTAGATATATTTCAATATACGTAGTAGAACTTATTTTTAAATTTTTACAGCTAGTACGATTCTTGGCATGGCTTTCCCACAATCCACTCAACCATAATAATGAGACACTGTATTGAGCAAATATTGGAATTCTACTAAATTGAAGTATAGGAATCTCAGACAATACAAAACCACGCTCAGGAATTTTAACTATTTTTCTACTTACAGGTATCAGTAATTCCTGAATTTTCTTTAAGCTTCCAAGTTTTCAACTCTCCTTTGGAGGCTTGTTCCCGGAGGGTAAAAACAGGAAGGAAAAGAATGGAAACATCAAGGAATAAAAATAGAACGGACTTACTAAGGGAAGAGCTGTGGTACGAAAACACATTGTCAACTACGTCAGTGTCAAGTGCAAACTCTTTCTTGCATCATCTTCATCCACTGATCACTGACGTACTTGACAACGTGTTTCTGTACAACAATGCTCTTCCCTTAGTAAGTCCGTTTCATTTTTATTCCGTGATGTTTCTATTCTTTTTCTTCCTGTTTTTAACCTCCGTGACCAAGACTCCACGGAAGGCTTGGAACCTCAAAGAAAATTCAGGAATTACAGAGATCTGTAAGTATTACCATAATTATCTCGCTCATAGGTTTGCTATTTTTCTTTCCTAAAGAAAATTGCTCAATTAAGTGGGTTCTTTGGATTCCACTCATGCTGTACTTTCTCACCCCCTCCCCCGCCCCAAAGAAAAAAATCGTCTCCGCTTCTCGCTGACAGGCAATAAATTGAACCTTAGATGTCGTCAAACATTCCTTTCTTTCTTTTTCGTATAAATAGGTGAAGTGTGTTACACATGTATGAGGCAACATTCTCCTCTTTTCCTTATGTTAATTGGGGTAGTGGACATAGTTCTCACTACCTATTTCGTCACACTATTATCAAAACGTGCCGATTGCAAACCTCACAAGAGCGGGTATTATACTTTCTTTAGTAACAAAGTGTTAAAAATGATTAGTAGATTTGTCTTTTATTATTTTTTTTTCAATTGCTAAAAGTGCACGGAAGCAAAAACCAACATCAACATATGAAAAACTTCAAAATTACTATGAAATCAAGTCATGAGTGTCTCTCCGTCTTGTTTATCACAGTATATTTTGATGTCCCATGCCTGAAGAAAAAATGCAGAGGTGATAAACAATATCTCAAAGATTTCTTTTATAGTATGTTTATGTATGAAGTGTGAACATGAAATAAAAACAAGGATAGGAATGGCGAAAGAAGCCTTTAAGAGGAAGAAAATACTATTTTGTGGGACCTCGAATAAAGAGTTGAGAAAAAGACTTATAAAATGCTTCGTTTGGAGTATTGTTTTGTATGGGTCAGAAACATTGGGACCTCGAATAAAGAGTTGAGAAAAAGACTTATAAAATGCTTCGTTTGGAGTACTGTTTTGTATGGATCAGAAACATGTACATTACGTAAAAATAATTAAAACGACTGGAAGCTTTCGAAATGTGGGTATGGAGAAGAATGGAGAATTAACTGGATCGAACAGAAAACGAATGAGAGGTTGTTAGAAATGGTGGGGAGAAAAGATGAAGCGGAAGAGAAACTGGTTGGGACATTGGTTAAGAACGAACTATATCATGAGGGACGTGCTAAAGAGTATGGTGGCAGGAAGGAGAGTGAGGGGGCGAAGGAGACTACTATTAAAGGACATCATCAAAACAGAGAAATCGTACGTGAAGACGTAGATGTTAGCGTAAGATCGTGGAGCATGGAAGCTTCTCAGCTGCAGCAAGTGATCTACCAATAACGACAGAATACTACGACGATGATGATATGTATCAGGATGCTTCATTGCTTCTATAAAAACAAGCTACATACGCTATTAAAGGGGAGAAGAATAGATAGTTCAGCGCCAACAACAGGAAAAAAGAATTGTCATCAACTACTTATAATGTTTTTTTTTTTTTTTTTTTTTTAATGATCTTGTTGGTTTCTGTAGACAGAGTTATACGATTTTTTTTTAAAATAAAGTTTCACTAACAAGTAGTTGCACAGATGTTAATGAATAATGATAAGAATTATTTTTTTCTTAAACTTTTTTTTTTTTTTAATTGGCACAATTTATGAACTTCATATCTAATGAACTGGATTGGAGTCTAATGTCCTTTTCAGAACTAAGGCTATATGAAATGTGGACTACTTTTTAAAATGAAATCTAAACATTACTCGGCTTTGTATCTGAAGCAAGTACTTCACGAGGCTCGAATGTGAGACCACGCGCATAGAAAGCATGTATTAGGCCATTTGCCCACAATTATCTGATCGGAGTTTACTGAGGCTAAGATGAAATCTACTGTTTAAAGGGATTCGAACACGGGATAAAATAATATTTTGCTATATTATTTTAAACAGGCGAAGGGGGGGGGGGGGAGAGAGATGAGATCCAGGCTAATTTCGATAGTATTACTTCTGCATTTACATCAAGTTAAAAAATACTTTTACTGCACAGCTATAGTAATTGTTTTAAAAGCCACAACATTTAAATGATAAATAATAACCGTACTTTATTCTAGTTTTAAGTAAGACTTCTACTTCCTTAAATACATTAAACACGTATATTTGTATATAATAAAAGAGTTTATCTTTAATAAGCACTAGTGACGTAAGCTCTGATTAATTTAAAATCTCTTGGTATCTATATTCATAATGGAAGATTATGCATACTCATTAATTACAGTTCTTGAATCCATAGCTAGGTTACTACCTAACCAGGTGTGTTACTCCTTCCTATTTATTCCAATTTCCAAACTCAATCCGTTTTCCCTCGTTAACATGTTGAAGAAGTCAACACCCAACAAACCAACAGCATTAGCACCAATTCCAACAGAAACACCTTTCCTCCAAATCTCACCATAAACTTAACCTTGGTTGCTCAGAAATAAATAATTCTCAAGCTAGCAAGTGCATAACAAACAGCTTCATTACCCACCTGCCTTCCATTAGCCCTGCTTCATTCAAGGCTAGTAAATTTGAGGTAACTTTAGACGTACAAAATTTTTAACAATGAAACTTTACGTCTTCATTTTGTAAGCTCACACTGAATTCATTTTGTTTCGCAAATTCAAAGAATGGACTTTTTCAGATATTAAATATTCCAGTCATCGTGAGAGATTTGAACACGATGTGTGTGATCCTGCAATCTCTTCAGTTGGAGAATCTTCTTCTGGCGGCAGGATTCGATATAGTGGAGCTGTTCGAAGTAGAATTTGTGCACTATCTTCACGTCCCAGTTCTTTAAGCTTTTTAATTAGAAGTCCTGTGTAAGAAACGAATTAAAAGTTAGCAGTTGTAAGGGAAAGCGATACAATTCATTAAAGAGGCACACAAGGTTAAAAATATAACTTTGAAAGTTTACATGCTTGGCAAATAGCTTAAGTAAAACTTTATCTTTTTACAGTTACCATTATTAGGAGGGGAAAGTGGTAGGTGGGGGGCATGATTACGTTTTTATAGGTGTAATCTTTCACAGCTTGTAATAGTTTCAAGTTTTCGCAGAAGACAGTTATTCCATCATTTATTTGGAGTCAATTTTGCAACACTGTTCAAACTTACGATTTCACGATCTATAATTTCACCAAAGCTGTTTATCTGTTTACTACACTAATGATGAATTTGAGATTATATGTGAGTTTGTGAATGCCATATTGATTTAAAGTGAAATAAACACAAATAAATGTTACATTTGTTAACCAACTATCTATGTTTAATTTGTAACATGAATTATATTTAAATGCATTCGTTACTCTTTTTGTTATTAGTATTATGTTATTTGGCACTACGTAAAATATGAATATTAATACTATGCCTTTTGAGTCTGCAGATTGGTTAGACAAAGTTTCTTTCGTTCACGATTTTGCTACGGTTCTTGTTCCTTGTTCATGTGATGTTTGTTTAAAATTTTTGCAATAGTTAATTGCTTGGAAACGTAGGCTAAGGTTTTATTAGAGTCTTAAAGCCTATTTCTCGAGTTTTGTGGTATTAAAATTTGTTCCTTTAGGCTCTTTATTATTTTCAGTTTTGTACAATTGTTATGTACCCTAATTTTGTATAATTGCATATACTAACTAACTAACTCTATGACCTATGGAACCCGGAGGTTCATGCCGCGTTCGGAAAAGCTCTCCACTGACTTCTATCCTTAGCCAATTGGATCTAGTTTCTACTTTGTATTCCTATTTCTGCGAAATCTATCTTAATATTGTCCTCCCATCTGCGTCTTGGTCTTCCTAATAGTCGTTTTCCGGTTGGTCTTCCAGTTAAGATTTTGAAAGTGTTCCTACTTTTTCCCATCCTGGCTACATGACCTGCTCACCTGAGCCTCCTAGACTTGATGACCCTAACAATGTTGGGTAAACAGTATAAATTATGTAGTTCCTCGTTATGACGTTTCTGCCATTCCCCATTCCCGTTTCTCTTAGGTCCGAATATTCGTCTGAGGATCTTGTTCTCAAATACTTTCAATCTATGTTCTTCCTTCCGAGTAAGCGACCATGTTTTGCAACCATACAGAACAACAGGCATGATTATCGTTTTATATATTTTAAGCTTCAATTTCCTCGACAGAATTCGCGACATATAGATACAGATATAAGAAAAAAGTAATAATACGGACAATCAGTTGCTGGTTAATAGTATAATGAACAACCTAATAATATTTGGAATAAAGTGACACTGCAAGTTACAACATAGTTTCTTGACATTCACTAAACTTTTGAATCGAATAAATAGATTCGTTATTAACCAACCATACAACTTTTTCTTATAAAACATAAACGGCAGCTGCTGTATGGAAGAGGTTAGTTTATTAAGCAGCTTCGGTCCTATTACAAAATAACTATTTTTGATCTTCGATAATCTAGTAAAGGTATATCAGTTTTCTACATTATCCAGTATGTACTTCAGCCCTGAGTGTCATATTTGTCAGGTTTTGCTTAGTGTAAAGTAGCGCTTGATAAATATATATAGATTAACTACTGTCATTATCTTAAGCCTGATAAATAGTGGTTTACAGTGTTCTTTATCATGAATTTCAACAATAATCATGATGGTTTTCTTTTGCAAACCTAAGAGATCATGTGCCTGGCTACTGTTAGCTCAAAGCAAAACCCCATATCCAATTATGCTTAAAAAAAAAAAAAAAAAATCGCTAAATCTAGGGAATTTGCAGAGGCAAATAGCGACAAAATTTCTACATAAGCTACTAACGATTTTTGAAATGTCTTCGGACAAAACTGGTGAATTCTTTTAGTGCTTTGCTCTCTCAAATTTTCGATATTACTTATTGAATGCTTGTCAAGTGATTGGTGAATAAAACGAATGCGAATCATTATGTGAATGTCACTACGCGTAATAATGTATATGGTTCGTGACGTCGCCACATATATATAACAAATTCGGGAATTCCCCTGTGGCTTCTTAAAACTGACAAGGCAACCTCTTGGCAACGGCAGTAGTGTGTCAGGTCAATTGCCATTTAATAGTTCGGGACGGAATGAGGAGAAAATTGTTTGTGATTATGCACGTTCGTTTTCGAAACAGAAGAACGAACTAGGGCAGTGATGAGCAAACATTTTTAGAGGACGGCCAAAGATAAATAAGAAAAATCTTAGGCGGATCAATATCATTTTTGAAAATAAAAGTGGCACATTTGATATCGTTTTTGTAATAATAATCCCTACTAATGACTGAACCTTTTCATAACGTGGTTAGAATTAGGATGCACTAATTCTCAGAAGTGATTAAATGCTGATTCGCCGGTCGGTTTCTAATACAATTCTTCTCTTCATTCTTCGGAATACAGTAGGTGTCATGTTGTGGTCCGGATAGAACCTTTCAGAGGGCTGCAGCCATTTTTGGTTACAGCTATTTAGTTGCAATGTGTAATGTGCAATTGATAAATTAAAGTGACTAAAGGTGCGATCTACGTGTGTTTTATATAGCCTTAAAAGTACTTTAAAAATAAACTAAGCATGGATAAACTTCAAGGAGGAGAGAAATTATGTCGGAGGAGACAGTATTTCTTTGTTAATATGTAAGTCATTTACATGGTTTCTGTTGTCATCGATTATGTTTACGCATACATCTTTATTTTTCGCAAATGAGAAAAAAATACAAATATCATTTTTAGGCTGACATTTGACAAATACCTTAGCGACTTTTCAGCAGCAATGAAACATCTAAGACTGAACATAGTTAATAATTTACAGGAATTTCCAAATTTTTGTCTTGCGTTCGATACATTTCTAAAGTCTTATTCATCAGGACTAGAATGTTCAAAGAGATTTCGTTAGTAAAAGTAACTTAAAATATAATATTATTATAAGGTTTCGAGGAATAAATGGCCAAGAATAAATTTTAGTTTCTATGACGATACGTGAGTGATTTGAAGACTTTGAATAATGAAGTTTAGAATAATCAACTTTGGCAAGATATTTAGTATTGCTATGAGTTGAAAATGACTGCAAATTATTTTTGTTTTCATTACTGTAATTGGACCAAGGATATTGTAATAAATACATAAGCAAGCCTTAGCACAGTTATGTCAAAGTGGAAAATGCATAACACGTTTCACTAAGAATCTCAGTGAAACCAATTTCTTGAGGACAAATCTTTGACTTTTCTCCCTCTACAGGTTATTTTTATTCTGTATAAAAGTAAGTACGAATATTTTTTTTATTTAAAAAAAACTGTAAAACCACTGTAAAATATAATACTCATATACCAAATACAGACGATCTTGAAAAATGCGCTTCTATTTTAATTTCTAGGATACACCGTCCGAAGAAGATTGTATAAATAAAAGTGAGTGAAATGTGATGAAGATAATAATAGGGTCACGTAATTTATGACTTTTGACTATTATTATTATTTATTTGTGGGTATTACTTAGTTGATTATGTCAAAAGTTACCATTGTTACAATTATTTCTACTGGAATTACAATTACAAAGGACGAACCTCATGTTTCTTACTAAAGATATCTTTTGAACCCCCGGTGCCAAAGCGCTCGCCTCTGGCGCATGGGGTAACTGGTTCAATTCGTAAACTTACCTACTTTAGTTGTTCCCGTTCGTCCCCACTCAAAGAGAAGTCGTGCGGTGTGACTGTTGGAAGGATTATTCCCAATATCGAAGTTCGCTACCTTATCGGACAGCCCCAGTTGGACAGCAAGGAGGCACCAATCTTTTCCTAGCGGATCCGGTGGGTCCAAAAGCTGACAGAGCAGTTGTCGACAAGCGGTACTCAATGCTGTTACTGGAAGTTCTTCACCTGTTACGATTATATTTGCTACCTAGATATAAAACAAAAAATCCCAATCATGAAAGGTTTTTCATAAACAATCAGATTAAACAACAAATAGAAGAGAAGTACAAAATGCTGTTTCAATTTTTTTCTTATGACATTTCCTAAAAAGTCTAGTACATCAACTACGTGAAATATTTTGCGTTTCCAGTCCTACTTCTTCATCTGCGTTTTCTATATTAAATTCGTACAAATAAATAGCAGATTTATATACTTTGAAGTGAAACATTCCTTTTCGTATCTTTACGTCCTAAAACCTTACAGCTGCAAGAACGGCTCTAGTCCTAGCTTGTTCACTTCTATAAAGGAAATTTCTGCACTTGCATAAAACAATGGATGGAGTGTATGGTTTCTATTTACAGAAGGACTAATTGTGATATCTTGGGTAATATCTCTGGTATTAAGGACAAATCTTTATGAATATGAAATTTCGATTTTTTTAGAAATGAGACCTAAAGGATTTAATTTTCACATAAGTATTGCAAAACACAAATCCTGATCATTATGAGTTCTGTTCGTAAGTTTACGTCATCAACATGAATGCCTTTTTTCATAAACAGAACAAATCATTAAAGTAGTAATACATGTAGTTTTTATGATTTCATGTTCTAATATGATGAAAAATGAAGTTTCAATATATAGTATGACATCACTGCGGAATGTTTACTACTAAAGAAAGTGATCTTACATATGACGCCTCTATGATTCTCAAGCAGCAATTGTACACTTCAAATTTTCATACATACGTTCCAATTGCTACGGGCACATCGTTGCATTAATCGTCTGGTCAGGTAGGAGCATCTCGCAATGCATAGTACATCGAGCAGTCCATTCAACACAGAGTGTATTCTAAGATTACTTTTTTTTTTTTTTTTTTTTTTTTTTAAATCAGAGGACGCAATAGGAAGTTCACCTTTATATTACTAAGATAATACGTGCATAGAAACTTCAACAGTGACAACGATTTAATAACAATTAATACAAAATAGATACTTACGTGAAACTTCTACAGTCCTTTAACGAAGCTGACAGCTTTCTCGACAACTCGCTGCCAGCGATATGGAAGTCGTAGTATTTCTGTAACACCAGCTATTCTGCTGATGGATCTGACGGAACGGTCTATTGTGTGCAAAATCTCGGGAATAATCCGCAAGTGAATGCCACAAAGCTGCTTCATTTTGATAAGGCGTATGCTCGAGCGTACGAATCTTACCTCAAGCGTCAATCCAATGGGTAGTATTATTAGCTCGAAAAACAGAAGTTCGTCGGAAACAAAGTGTAGAAGTCGTGCACGAGAGTGATAGCGTCATTCTAACGTATAACATAATCCACGACCAGCTTTGCGAAAGAGGCTTGCTGGATAATGCACGGTCGCAAATGGTACAATCTATACCTAATTTGTTCCGTTGCTTGGACTGGGAGGTGCTTTATCATCCACCATATTCACCGAACTTAAGACTCCGTGATTCATCTCACTTCGTGGCATTCGCTTCCGGACTATTCTCGAGATTATGCATGCAATGGATCCCTCCCCCGGGAACTATTAACAGAACAGGTGATGCTACAGGAAAACTAAGACCTTCGCAACACTGGCAACAAGTTGTTGAGTTGGCGACTTCGCTGAAGAAATTTCACGCAAGTATCTCTTTTGTATTAATAGTAATTAAATAGTTGCCACTATTAAATTACCAATTCTCGTAAATTAAAACTATTTGTAAATCTGAGGACTGTGTATAGGAAACAGGGACGTCTTGTAACCTTAGCGTATCCTGCTATTGATACAATCGTGGTTTTAATTGTTTGGGAATGGGTTTATGTATTACCAGCACAGAGAGGACGGCGCCACGGAGTATAGTAAATAACACACTTCTCATCGCATGTTTACACTATCCACAAATGTATCTTGACGAGACGACTGACGAGACAACACACAAATACGGGTATTTTCTCGTCTCACTTCTGATCCGCAGACAATTCCTAATGCTTTATACAGTTTTACAACCTGATAGAGATATTGGCGAATGATTTCTGCACTATAATTAGATGCTCATTTTAATGCTTACATATTTTGCCCTTATCGCCTCAATAGCCCCTTAAATGTCTCCTTGTCTCTGTCTTGTGGACGAGCCCGAGAAACTCATCACCGTTTTTAAGTCGGTTAAACATATCGTTGTACTCACTGACTTCATCCCAACTAAATCATATTACTTTCCCGTTTTACTTGCATTTATTCTCGGTTACAACTCGTAAAGCATAAAAGTCCTTATTATATTGTTTAGCGTTCCTATATTTGACTTGCCCACTGACGTTCTTTAACGGTAGCATCCACAACCAGCAGGCTACAAAAGGACACATTCCCTAACACAGTAAACTTCCGCTTTTTTCCCTCCACAACTCGATCCGAAAAGTGTAAGAAGCGCGAGCAATGCAACTCTGAGGAAATCCACCAGAACTTTTTTTTGGTTATCTTAATAGTTTGAAACAGAACAGAAACATAATATCGTTCTTGTTTGTCCAAATAATATGGTTCTTACTGAAATTCTAGTATTGATTTCCAGGAATTTTCATGACTAACTAAATTTTCCCTGATCAGCAATACCGCGAACATTCCCCCCCCCCCCCCTCGAAACTAAAAGTTAGGGAGAGTGAGCAGAACTTCTTTGGATATGTAATAGTTTGAAACAAAATAGAAATACAATATTGTCCTTTGTTTATTCAATAAAATGGTACTCACTGAAATTCTGGTATTGATTTCCCTGACTTCATCTTAATATCCATAAGTAGGTAAAGTTTCCCCGACCCGCGACACTGTGAACACTATGATATACGGTTAGGTTTAGAAAAAAACCTCCACCATTTCCACAGTCACCAACGCTCTCGTTTTTATTCTTTAGATAAATTAAGCTTACTTTCTTGATGTAAAAACTTATTGTAAGTCAAATTTCCTGTATTTGGTATACTATAAACATTAGTTCTAAACTAAACAATAATTATACATTAGCGTAATATCTCGGTATTCTGAATACAATACTATATATAAATTTGGCCTATCTCTCTAAAACCAACAGACTGAACTTGTTTCCTTCTTCAGTAACTTCTAAATTTTTATTTAATTTGCTCTTCTTTCAAAGCTCGATGTTTTAATACCTCCTGATGCATCTCAAGCTTCTTGACTTCTGGAGATAATTATCTTTTTATCTTCTTCTTTTTGAAATTGCACTGATTCTTTGAATGTTTTCCAGATCTTCTGTGAGAAGCTGTAGTGCTTAACATTGCTTGAGAAATAAGAACTCTCTGAATACTTCCCTACAATCTGATTGCATTTACCCTCACTTTTCCTAGAAATATGGAATTTCTCTCTTAGCATATTCTGAAGCATTTCCCTGACTCATTTTAGTTTCCCTGACTTTCCATGACCTCCTTTGACTTTAAAGGACAGTGTGAACCCTCAATAACATTGTAATGCCCAAAATATAGAAAACTCTGGCTTGGACTGGCTAAAGATTTTATGGACAAAGACCTGTATATCTAATTATGAATGTATTTACAGTAGCATATCTTTATCTTACGTGCGTGACTTGTGCGCTACATATAACAAAGCAACCTCTTAGTTACAAAGAATAAGTAAGTGCAATAGAACTCCACATTTTCCTGAACAAGACGTACCTCAGAAGCACCAAATCCTATAACATTAAGAAAAGATTCTTCTTTTCCCGTGACTGGATTAGTGAGTTTAGCTGTAATCCCTTGCTGTAGGACAGCTTCCATTAGCTCAGTAGGGGACCAGCAATAAACTACGTCGTTATGTTCCAGTAACTGCTCTGCACTTAATACATGTTTCTCGATAGGAAGCCCTGGACTCATTTCCAATAAGACCTGAAATAGAAACAAATAGTCATTTGTCGAAATCTAACTACTTTTCCACTTCAATCAATGGTCATATATATATATATATATATATATATATATATATATATATATATATAATACATACGAGCTCTTTCATAATAATATTTGAATAAATTGATTAATCTTCTGTAAAGTATCCGCTGTCACAAAATAAATCATATCATCTTTCACCTGCGAAGAATCACACTAAAATCATCTAATCTACTCAGCGGTTACACCGATTTTTGAACAATATATCCATTTCGGTTCTTTCTGTGACGCTACCTACTTTGTTGATGATGAAAAATCAAGTTTGAAATGGAACGGAACTTTAAGTTTAGATCCCACGTTAATTATCTTAATGAAAAACGTTGGTAAAGGAAATAATGATGGAGGAAATTACGAAATTATATCAAGGGACAGACAACGCCGTATCCCGAGGAAACACACATTTTTTGCTCAGAACAAATTTCAGGCGATGCGTGCTATGTACCTGTTTTGCTACTACTTCGTTCAACGTGTCATAACAAAATTTAAAACTCAAGACTTTTAGTGGATTCTGGTCAAATTTAGTAAAAGTACACGAAGTACATTCTCGAAAATGTAAAGTATAAGCTATAAATGTTATTTATAATACTTATTTAAATACGAACTAAATTGGCTAGATCTTTAAAAAAAATACCTCGATAAGAAAGACAAATATATTAGAAATGAAGTATAATTAGAAGTTACTACATAAATTTGACGAAAGAACAAATAATTTGTAACCCATACAATATTCCTTCACGATCAAGAACTGATGTGTATACAGTATCCACTAATATCATTTAATAGAAATGTTTTTTTATGAATCCATTTTTCTTTCTTCTCTCAATACAAGATTTTAGTTGTAACATTGTCTCAAGAGTCAATATACAAGCTTGTATTACTAAAGTCGACGATCTATTTATTCGTATGTCTTTATGAGCTCATGTAAGGAGTATATACATTTCAATTGGTTGGTTGGTTTGGGGTTTTGTTTTTAGCATCGCGGCTATATGAGACTTGGCTTAATGTGGGGCTCGAACACGTGGAATCAAATTATTTTGCTACGTCGCCAAAGATCGCTTATGCTATAGTCATGACGGTGCTCGATATATCTGAATTGTAAGAACTCTTTTTATCGTTGTAGGCGAAGTTGAAGACTTGATACCAGTTAAAAATTAGATTAACAATGTAATCAATTATGACTACTATGTTCTAGAACAAGTAAAAATAAACAAGTTCTTTAAGTATATTATCATCAATAGTTCTTCGAGGAGGTAAAAATAAAGACGTTACCTGATCTATTATTCCTAATAGTTCTTCAAGGAAGCACCTGATCTACTACTCTTAATAGTTCTTCGAGGAAATCAAAATAAACAAGTTACTTGATCTAACATTCCTAATAGTTCTTCAAGGAAATAAAAATAAAGAAGTTACCTGATCTATTATTCCCAGTAGTTCTTCGAGGAAATAGAAACAGGATAATCTAGCAGATGGAGGCCCTCTAACTTTGATTTCAATTGCCTCTCCATCTTCCTCTAATGTGATCAGACTCTCAATGACACCAGAACATAATTTGGAACCTTGAAACCACTGGTATAATTCGCTATCTGGATCAGATGGATTTTGAGAAGCTCTTCGAAGGTGAACCTGAAAAAAAAGGGATTTTATTTATTTATTTATTTATTTACTAAAATATTAAGTTCAGATTACAAGGTTACAAAGTTTTTTTTTTCTTTTTTTTTAAATAGCATTCGTTTCTGCATGCGATCAGAATTTCCTACTAATAAGAATAAATTATATCTTTTCTGTTTCTGAAGATTTAGCCAGAATATCCATTTCAATCAAAAAATAAAACTATGTTGTAATTTTATCTAGATACCCTGAACCTAATCAGAATGGAGATGATTCTCGGGACATAGTTTGGAGAATCACGTTTTAGATGCTCAAAACAAGAGAAACATTTTTCAATTATCACCTTGTTAATAATGTTGAACTACACATTAATTTGATCGGCGAGAATGGACTACGGCTCCACATTGGTCATAAAAGTAATTCCTTGCTAAATCTAACAGGCTGATCGGGATATAGCCAAATACGAATAGTTTTGATCTACGTTGTAACACACATACAGCAATAGTTGCATATGACGTATTTGTATGTGTTTTACTCTAGCAGGATCCGGAATGAACTTCATATACTAGTGAAACAGCACTAAAACTCAACTGCTATTGGGGTGAGTATATTTTACATGCACAGTTCAGCTGTAAGAGAATTGTAAACCAGTTTGGAACAAAGGACTTACTGTGGAAAAGACTGTGAACATGATGTCGTTACATGTTACAAACAACAAAGCCAACAAACGGGAGATAGGCACAAGGATCAAATGTAGCTTAACTGGTTGTCATCACTGACAGTCATTAACAATTGCCGATAAAATGCAGTTGTCAGGCCAATTTACGTGATCTTCACAATCGCGACATTAAAAACGAAGGGCCAAATGGCAATATTGAATGTTCACCATTTGATCACCAGCATTAAATGAGCCATACATTTATCTATTAGACTGAGGCACAATGAATACCAATACCTATTACGAAAATGTAAAAGGACGTAACGAATTTGCCAGCAGTGTAAATTTTCTGAAGAGATTTATCCACTGTAGATTTCTGTTATGCTGGAAAGCTGGTTATTCGTAGCGTGTGGTACAAATGGCACACTGAATGTCACATACTTTCCTGCTTATGACTCCTGTTTTACAAGAAAATATATTACATTTGTATAAACAGGCATCAACTACACAGCCAGATTATTTCTTACTCACTGACTGATTGATTCATATTTGCGTCCTTTTGATAGCAGTGAAGCTATATAGGAACAGACCTACATTTTAAATTGGGATCCAAACCTATGTACGGCGATGCTTCTCACTGAGAACTGAGACCAGGACCTAGTGCAACGAAGGCATGCGCTCTAACTACTAAACTAGAGAAAAATCATTATCAGTCAGGTCTTATCGCTAAACTGAAGAAGAAATCACAAAATTCATGTTACACTATTTACAAGCGTAACAATTAACACCTCTATAGACTGTTGTGCTTTGGAACTTCTCCAATGTAATCTCAAACATCGCCACATATTTATATAAATGGCATCTTGGAGAATTAGCAGAGATAAGTGAGAAAGAATACCGATCCCGTTTCCAGCGCAGTTTTCAGTTCACTGACCTATTGAACAATCGTCAACAACCAGAGATTGAACCGAGTACAACCGATGGTGACGCCATGGCAATATTTTTGAGGCGATGCCTTTAATTTTGTGAACGTGTGTATATTATTTCTTACACAATATTTCATTTATGAATACCATGAAAATGAATTTGCTTTCTATAGATGAGAAATAATGCATTTATTTTGAGACAATAAAAACTGGACGCTCATTGATCAATTGACTGATCAACTGATAAATGAGTTTAAGCCTCCTTTTCAGCTCCGAGGAGGATACTGCTAACAATGAGACAGGGCGTACTACTTATAACGGGAAATCTGTTAATTTATTTAGAAGTTACTGACAAAACAAATTTAATCATATGGACAGCACTTTTGAACCTGATTGTACCAATCATTATGTTGGTGCATCTATCTAGGTGTATTGTTGTTTTAAAGAAAAACAGATACGTATTCTACGTAATTAACAGTTATATATTCATTTTGAATATATATTATATTATATCTCATTTTAACACATTTGCAAGACCCCTAATTCAAGTAAAATAAACGCTCTGCAACACAAAATTAGAAGAACTGCGATTAAGTTTTTAGGGATTTTTCACAAAACTGAAAATGAAGCCACAATTCAACAAACTGTACCAATTTATGACTGATTTATGGAACATATAGGCCATTCTTCCCCTTCCACATCGCGGAGTCTGCGCGGACATTACCGCCGCACTTAGGTTAAATAAAGACGGTAAGTCCACGAGCTCAGTCTTCAACCCAAGGAGATTGATATACACTGTTACCAACAAATGTGTACCTATCATAGATTTAAAATATTTTTGAAGTCTGAACTTCAGTATTAACTCTCTGCTGCGCATCGGTATGTAAATATTCAAAGATCCCCTCTGAAATATTTTAACTTTTAAATCTATGAATGCTAATATCAAAAAATTAACCATTAATGGTCAGCCTTATGAGATTGGAGCATAAAATTGTATCCAATTCTTATCAAATTTTATGAATATATGCTGTTTTACTCCTAAAACTTAATTTAAAATCATACAAATGAAATAGACCAAACATTTCATTATTGTATAAACATTCAGATTATTTTAAAATTATATTTATTAAAGTACAGTAAACCCACGATTTAACGAACTTCGGAATTAACGAACAAAGTTTAACTAATGTAGTAAATGTAATTGGGAGAAAGAGACCATATGGACATAATCATCGCATACGTAGAGATCTTTAAATCTGAAAATATTGCCTTATTATGAAGATTTCAATAGTCTAGGTCTACGATTATTAAGAAACAACATTCAAAGTGGAAGTAACTAAAGTTTCAGTTTTTTTTTTCAGCCTTCTAATACGCAGTTGTAAGTAGTTTTCTTGTTACTAATATGGTGTATGGGGACACCGTGTGTAAGTAAATAAATATATAAAGACTTTTGGATTGTCTATACTTGATCTCTGCTCACTTAGTTAGCTTGAAAATCGTATTTCACAAAGTATGTGACGACTAGCAAGCCAGAACTACTGCTACTCATGCAAAACACAATATCTTTGTATATTCCTTTATTATTAATCTTTCCGTATATCTGTTATTATTCTCTTATATATATATATATATATATATATATATCTAACCTTCTATGAACACGCATACGCATCTTAAATCATAATCTTAAATCTTATTTCTTCCTATCTTTATAATCTTTCTTGTAATCTTGATCATAATCCGTCAAACATCAAACTATCTCATATCTACATAAATCTGTATATATTTTCACATGCTACTACTCATTTTTCTCTGTAACAGCAAGTAACATATTTATGAACACTTTGTGCCCAACTCATCTTTCAACACCGTGGTCTAGTGGTTAGAGCGTTTGATTCGTGTCCGCGAGATCCCGGGTTCGATTCCCGGCCGGTACTTCCCAGCGGGAATTCCACATCAATTTTCGGCGTCCACTCAGCGTCGTGAGGTAAAACTGGGAGTCACGTGAATAAATGACATGACGGCCACCATGTCTAGAAAGCTCCCGACACGCGTTCGTCGCTAGGCTGGACGTAGTTCCATCAGTAGCTAACAGAGTAGCCATCAGTAGCTAACAGAGTAGCCACCAGTAGCTAACAGAGTAGCCGTCAGTAGCTAACAGAGTAGCCGTCAGTAGCTAACAGAGTAGCCATCAGTAGCTAACAGAGTAGCCATCAGTAGCTAACAGAGTAGCCACCAGTAGCTAACAGAGTAGCCACCAGTAGCTAACAGAGTAGCCACCAGTAGCTAACAGAGTAGCCATCAGTAGCTAACAGAGTAGCCATCAGTAGCTAACAGAGTAGCCACCAGTAGCTAACAGAGTAGCCGTCAGTAGCTAACACAGTAGCCACCAGTAGCTAACAGAGTAGCCATCAGTAGCTAACAGAGTAGCCATCAGTAGCTAACAGAGTAGCCACCAGTAGCTAACAGAGTAGCCGTCAGTAGCTAACACAGTAGCCACCAGTAGCTAACAGAGTAGCCATCAGTAGCTAACAGAGTAGCCATCAGTAGCTAACAGAGTAGCCACCAGTAGCTAACAGAGTAGCCATCAGTAGCTAACAGAGTAGCCACCAGTGGCTAACAGAGTAGCCATCAGTAGCTAACAGAGTAGCCATCAGTGGCTAACAGAGTAGCCATCAGTAGCTAACAGAGTAGCCATCAGTAGCTAACAGAGTAGCCATCAGTGGCTAACAGAGTAGCCATCAGTAGATAACAGAGTAGCCACCAGCAGCTAACAGAGTACCCATCAGTAGCTAACAGAGTAGCCATCAGTAGCGTGGAGCAGCTGAGGCCCACAAATCGGGCCGTTATGCCAAGTAGTTTGGGTTTGGTAATACGGTATATACATTTAATATTTTACAATAGTTTATTTTAGATATAGTTCATAACACAAATTGAGATTTAACGGACTTCCGCTTTTACAAACACCATTTCATCCCAATCAGTCAATTAAATTGTGTTTACTGCACCTATAAGAATATTATAATAAACAGCAATTCGTGCACTATGTATCAGGTTGTCTAAAAAGTATTGAGCCTTTTGTGCACGATATGACATTAGTGTCCCAAATCGCAAACCCAACGTCATTTGACAGCTAACAGTTGAAACTAGTAGATGTGAAAAAAAAGCCTATAATTAGAAATAGGGCCTTGCATCGTTAAGATAAGTAAACTTTCTGCAAAACTGCGCTATATTTCATGATTTTATTTCAATAAAGTTGCAAATGCTGCGCAGGCACTGAAAAAAAAATGTGTTGATTATGGTTCGTTGTCAAAAGCAACGATCACAGATGGCTCAGTTGTTTTCGTTCTGAAAAGTTCGATGTTCGATTCTCGCAGTGGGCGACCACGCACAGAAAAAGTGCATAAGATTATGACAAAAGTCGAGCAGGACCGGCATGTAAGCAATGACGACATTGCTAATAACCTAAACATTCATCACAAACCATGTAAACCATTTGGGGAAAATTGGCTAGAAACAGAAGCTCGACGTTTGGGTGCTACACTATCTGACTCAAAAACATTTACCCGATCGAATTTCAGGGGGGCGCGGTGGCTCAGTGATAGAGCGTTCACCTCCGGTGCTTGGGGTCCCTGGTTCGATCCCGGCTCGCGCCGTGTGGACTTTGTAGTGGACAAACACCGTGCTCGTGGGTTTTCTCGGAGTTCTCCCGTTTCCTCCCATTTTCTTCATTCCACCATTTCACTAATCTCTTATCATCACCGTCTCCTTTAGCCTTACCGGCATAATCGTGGGACGTAAAGCTTAAAGATTTCAGTTCATTTTCGATCGAATTTCTATCTGTGAATCTCTTCTAAAATGTAACGAACTTGAGCAATCTCTGAAGCGGTTGATCATGAGTGATGTCAAGTGAATAAATAACCTACAACAACAATATGCGAAGATGATTGTGGTCGAAGCAAAGAGAAGCTCCAGTCTATGGCAAAGCCCAAACTGCTACCCAGCAGGGGCGCCTGAAGAAGATTTTCTAGAGGGGTGCCCATTTCCATGGTTGCTATATTACGTCTGCTATTTCTGGTATTTAATATACGTGGTTTTCTATATTACGTATACATTTTCGTCAGCCAGAGGGGGGTCCGGGCCCCACTCTGCCCCCACCTTCGGACGCCTATGCTACCCAGGTAGGTTATATTATGAATTCGGTGAAATTGGAAGGGCGTACATTACGAGCTGCTATCACGGGCAGAACGACAGACTAGAACCTGTACTGTCACCAGTTAGAACAAATGCCCTAGCAATTAAAAAACAAGTACGAACTGGTTAACAAAAATTGTGTTGTACATCACGCTAACAACGACAGACCGCATACATCTTTAACGACCCATCAGAAATTAAGAACCTGGTTGGGAAGTTTTAATACATCTACCGTATAGCTTGGAACTTGTACCCTCTGACTATGATTTCTTTCGATTTCTGCACAACTTTTTGAATTGTGTTAAGTTAGTTTCAAAACGGGCTTGTGAAAACTACATGTAACAATTTTTTGCCCAGACTCTACCAAAGTTCTGTGGCGACGGCAGTATGATGTTGACAGAAAAATAGCAGAAGGTCATCGACCAAAATAGTACATTTATGGTTACTTTATAATGTACATTCATAATGTTACTTCAAATAACAATAAACATATTCCCAATTTTGATCTCTAAATGCTCAATATTTTTTAGATAACCTAACATATGGGCCAAAGAATGTTCACTCTATGAGCAAGTACTAAATAATACCGAAACTTCTGTTATCAATAATACTAATAAAATACGATTTAATTGGCTTTACATGCGCCATATGTAACAACAAAATATTCTCTTGGTTGGTCGAAGTATTTCTTGTAAGTAATTGTGTTCACAACTCCTTGGCGTGAAGAGTCCAAGAAGAGTAATTACTGAACATTTTTATTTGGTGGTCAGCGCATCGACTTCTAATTAATTTTATTTCCCGTTTTTTAGATGAAAATTAGGTACTTCTTAATTCAAACAGCGGATGGCATTTAGTGTCTCTCCCAAATCCATCGATGGGTTACGGAGCCGGTACTGTGACTTATTATAAGTCCTTCTAAACGACCTCGTTTGTGCGTATACCCACCATCGATGACGCGCCTACTCCCTACGGACGCAGTCCCTCACTATCGCCCGGACCCCCTTCTCCGCTCCCGCCCTGACTCGGTTAGATAACATTCGTGCTTTTTAGTGACCACCTAGCATCTGGTTCGTATTTTATGCCATACATCCACACTATTTATACTCATAGAAATTACAAATAACGAACCGTGATTTGGAGGAGAAACTAAATAATACTTCAAATAGCTCCTAAACTAATTCATGATACTAGGTCCACACTGAACATACTGTGTCCTTATCGGAAATCAAACCTAAGATTACACGCACTAGAGGCATGTACGCTAACTTCTCGGTTAAACATGATTAAAGCTGACTTTCACTTAAATTAAAATCTTACATTTTACTTGTTATTAAAAAAAAAGAGAAAAAAAAAATACCTACTTGAATACGTGGGAAAATGCAATTGAGTAAATGAGATGTATTAGGAGGTGATCGTAGTCGTACTCCTCCGTAGACACCATCACGAAATCTAGGTTCAGTCTTGTCCCACAGTCCTTCCAGAGTATCAATTAAATTGTAACATGGAAATTCGTATTCAATGTCACCGTCATTATCATACTGAAAAATAACAACACACATATTAAAGAAACAAGAATTTTAAATATGTTACAATGTAAGAACAAAACACACATTCCGGTAACTTTTCACGTCAAAGTAACTTCAAAGTGAGCAGTTTAATTTGCGAAGTTCTCATTATAATGACAAAATGTTCACTTTAATAACTATTGCAAATAATACCATGAATCACACAGAAACATACTAACTTAAGTTAAAAAGTGTATTTAAATACAGTGAAACTTCTAAATAACGGACATTATGTAAGTATAGTGAAACCTCTAATGACGGACATGATTATTTGCCCACAAAGGGGAGCTGTCTGTTGCAGAAATGTTGCACAAATTTAGATTTCTCACAGCTCATGTGGTAATTGTATACAATATACAGTAAATACATGAGTTATAGGTTAATATGGAAAGACTGCACTCCGTATTCAAATTACTAAGGAAATGAAAGAAAAATATTGATCTGTAAAGAAAAAAATATCCCGGGGGGATATGTTTTGTGAACGTGTGCCCAGTGTGAACGTATACTTTTTTAAAAAAAAAAAAAAAAAAAATACTTTGGAACATTCTTACCTTTACGAACCGGGGGTCGCTAATCAATAGTTTCTGAGTAATTTGGACATGTGTGATTTCTTTGAAATTTGCTGACTAACGAGAGGTGCGCGAGAAAGTTTTATCCTGACCCACTTCCACATATCGTAGAGCAATGAAATTTTACATGTGTAATCCTGTATATCTATGTACGTCATGTGGTAATGTACAACTGGTAACTCTGCACCTTTGCTATGTTATAGGTCCAAACGTAAAGTAAGATGTAGTGGTCCAAAATCCACTACTGCACCTCAGAAAGCAACGTGGCAACATCGCAGAAGTACTTGCCCCTAGGAAATGACTACATGGTTAGGAAGAGGTGGAATGAAGATGGTGTGTGGTCAAGAGAAAATGCGAACTATGACGGATTTCATAGTTCCAGGGTAGTGCATCAGTCTGGCCAACATTCGAGCAGTGAACGGGTGCGTTGTTTTCCAGGAGGCAGACATCTTTTGTCAGCATGCCACGCTTTGGGCTTTCACAGAATCCCGCAACGCATGCAGATGTGAGGCATAGTATATCCTGGTAATTGTGGTATCCTTTGCCTGGAAACAATTAGTAATATCCCACGCTGATCCCAAATAAACGTGATCATCACTTTAGTCGCTCAGAGTTGAACATAGACTTCCTTTGATGGTGGTACACCCGCACGCTATCAATGGGTTGACTAGGTTTTCCCTAGTTTTCTTCACTCCCACCAGGCGAAGACCGGGATGATACCTTCTAGAAAGCCAGGGTCAGTTCTTTCCCAAATCCTAGACTCTCCTATAAGACCGATGTCACCCAGAGTTGGAGGTCCGAACCCTTTTTTGAGTCATTCTCTTGCTTAAATAAATAAATAAATAAATAAATAGCAGTCGAACACATCGCTTTAATAAATCAAATGTGTTATTTTGTTACGACTTTCCAAGGTTTACATTTTTATCTTTGTAGGAAGTTTATAACATTAGGCTGTCATTGTAGCAATTGATACAGCAATGATCGTAATTTTGTTCTGAGTTGTTAAAGCGATGTATTCGACTGCTATTTCTTTCTTTCTTCTTCAGTGTATTTATGAAAAGGAATGATTCACGGAGTGGTTCGGATCTCCAAATCCGGGATCACGTCGGTCTTTTAGGTGGGTCTAGAATTTGGGAAGAAACTGGCTCGGTCTTCTAGAAGGTATCATTCCGGCCGTCTCCTGGTGGAAGTGAAGAAAACTAGGGAAAACCTAGTCAAACCAATGATAGCGTGCCGACGTACCACCACTAAGGGAAGTACATGTTCAACTCTGAGCGATCAAATTGATCATCACGTTTATTGGGATTAGCGTGGGATATTACTAATTGCTTTCTAGGCAAAGGATACCACAATTACCAGGATATACTATGTTTCAGTGCTGCGTGCGTTGCGGGATTTTGTGAAATCCCAGAACGTGGCATGCTGACAAAAGGTGTCCGCCTCCTGCAAAACAACGCATCTGTTCAGTGCTCGAATGTTGCCCAGACAGATGCACTACCCTGGATATGAAATCCGTCATAGTTTGCGTTTTCTCTTGACTGCACACCATCTTCGTTCCACCTCTTCCTAACCATGTAGTCATTTCCTAGGGGTAAGTACTTCTGCGATGTTGCCACGTTGCTTTCTGAGGTACAGTAATGGATGTTGGACCTATAACACAGCAACGGTGCAGGAGTTACCAGAGTTGTACATTACCACATGACGTACATAGGTATGCAGGATTACACATGTAAAATTTCATCGCTCTACGATATATGGATCAAGGTAAAACTTTCTCGAGCACCTTTCGTTAGCCAGTTTCAAAGAAATCACACATGTGCAAATTACTCAGAAACTATTGACTAGCGACCCCCGGTTCATATAGGTAAAAATATTCCAAAGTACCTGTACAATATCCCCTTGCAAGGAATTCATCGAATTACCAATCACCCTATATATATAGGAAACAAACCATACAAGGTGGACAAAAGCAAAATTTTTACTGGATACCACAAGTGATAAGTGGAGACCTACACAGCATCCTAATACAAGATGGTGTGACGAAATCAGGTAGCACTGCGAATATCTTGGAAACGAATTATCCAAGATAGATGGTTATCAAAAAGTATTGGGAAGACCTTAATACAGTAATGGATCTACAATGGTTGGTAATGATATGTATGCGTTTCAGATATGAACAACAACCTTCACCACTACACTCGTGTGATTCTGTTCTCATTTTTGATAACTGAGCATTTGAGATTAAGAAATAAATGCTTATATATCTTGTTCTGAGAGATCATAAGTTTAACCCTGTAACTGTAAGAATTTCTAAATTAGTATTTTTCTACTATCAGATAGTAACAAAAATGTGTAAATACCCACCTGAATACACATTTGAAGAGATTCCAAGACTTGAAGCATGTCTAATGCATCACATTCTGAGAAAGCCATTTGGAAATCATCTACTGCATAACATCCAATCACACGTGCTTTACTCATAAAATCAATAGAAAGTAATTGACCTATCACATGATTGCATAGCCATTTTGGACAGAGTACAACCAAATCTTGGACTGGAGCTTTTAAGTACAATACCTGTAAAAGTAATTCTGATATTAGATTAATGTTTAATACAAATGATCAACTTAGATTTTTAAACTTTCTAATTCTACACCCCCTCTTCTACTTGTTTCTTTTGTTTCTTAATTGAATTTTTGACGCAAATACAAAAAAAATCTTAAGTTTTACGTCCCACGCTTATGCCGGTTAGGCTAAAGGAGACGGTGATGATGAGAGATGAGTGAAATGGTGGAATGAAGAAAGTGGGAGGAAACGCGAGAATCCCGAGAAAACCCACGAGCACGGTGTTTGTCCACCACAAAGTCCACACGGCGCGAGCTGGGATCAAACCAAGGACCCCAAGCACCGGAGGTGAACGCTCTACCACTGAGCCACCGCGCTCCCATGGCGCAAATACAAACAGCTTATATCGTACAGCTTACATTAAGACTGAATGATCTGCATTTACGTCATGTTAGGAACGAGGATATATAAAATAAGACCTACAGTTAATACGAATTAAAGTGTTCCTTTTAAATTTTCGTCCCGTTGTGTTGCTCCTTTTTCTGGTATTCGAAGAAAAGTGATTAGCTTTTAGACAGACAGTATGTGTGCTTAGAGTTGTAAAACGTTAAGATCAACAACACATAGGCTGTAGTAGTGATATTCTGACAGAAACGAGTGGATCCGTTTGAAGATTTGTGGGAGGGGGAGGGTAGAGAAAAGGAATTCTACTTATCAATTGATTTTAACTTATGATTTTAAGTTTACCAACTTTAAATGTCCCCCCCCCCCCGATAAATACATTTACTCTTTTAAGTCTAAAGCTTATATTACGAATGAAGACAACTTTATTCAGAGGAAAGGATCCCAAGTTTTTTACGTATTTTTTGGATGGAACAATTTCTGTTTGCGATATCATATAATTACATATTTTTACATGTTTTAATATATTACTTTTATAGTGAATTGTTTTTTTTTTTCTTAAAAGTTTAAATGAATTTATAAAACGCAATTTGCTTATCATATGTATTAACTCAACATACCGTGCACACATACACAATTATTTTATGTGTATTTCCGATATTCTGCTTCTTGTCTTTCTCTTCTAATCAGGAAAATATCCAGTTAATGGAGGTGATGCACTCTTCTGGATGTTCTAGAAGCTCTATGTGGAACAGAATCCGAATCTCTCGAATGGAACGTGGTATCACTAACCATATAGCCAAGTGTCAGTAGAGAGGTGATGTCAAATTAGAATTTCTTTTCTCACTGAGTGAACTGAGATGAATAACTAACTTATAGAAGGACATTTTAATTCACTGAGTACTTCTATTAGTTTGTTTCTGTAATGGATTTACCGTTTATAATAAAATTATGTTTGCGACATCATTTGTAGTGTTCCTTGTGCTCCCACAAATTAGAAATGAAATACGTCCAAAGGTTGTGTCTTTTACGCTAAAGGAGACGGACGATTAACGAAAGCGAATAATTATGAAATAATTAGTGGAAAACGAAATCGAAATCTTTTCAGTTTAACGTCACACGATTATGTCCTTTAGGCCAAGAAAGACAGATGATTAAAGAAAGTGAATGGTGATGGAAGAATTGATGGAATGAGAAAGTGGAAGGAAATGGGAGTACCCCGAGAAAACCGACGGATATGATGTCCACCGCAAACTTACTCGACCAGGGATCGAACCAGACACCCCACGTACAAGAGGTGAGCGCTCTACCATTGAACCACCGTTCCCCCACGGTAGTTAAATTCCACCTTAACTATAGGTCACACTTCATAGAGAGTCGCTGCGAATAGGGACGCTAAACTTAAACGATTTAAAAAGAAAGAAAGAAAAGAGTAAAACCTCATACGAGAGATGTCAAAGGCTCGAGCGGCTCGGCTCAGTCACCACCGAGCCAAGCCGAGAAGTGAGCTGAGCCAACAGCTCATCCAACCGAGCCGGCTCGAGCCCTCGGCTCAGTTGGGCCGAACCGAGCCGAGCTGGTCTCATCGCAACCGAGCCAGCTCGAGCCGATGGTTCATCGCAACCGAACCGGCTCGAGCCAATGACTCAGGTGAACCAAGCCGAGCCGGTTGGACGCAACATCGTCCTGATTAACAAAAAATAAAAAATACAAGTTCACTTGGAAATATTTTTTCAGTTACTGATAAATAGATGGAAGTAATACAACAAAACAAGTCTCTACATAAACACAAAGGATAACTTTAAAACAATATATAGATGCTGTTACACGACCCTAACAACAATACTTGTAGGCGTACTCGAACTTTTACATATTTGTACTATTATTTCATTAGTTTTTGAGTGATATTTACAATAGAGATCAAACTAGTGCCCACTAATTTAAAAAATTGATTAACAGATCAGTTACTACAAACTCAAATATAAAACATTTGTTTATCTTCACGTAATCCAACTTCGAAAATTGGGCTTTTGTTTTAACATTTCGTAGCAAGTAGTTAGCAACTTGAAGAATATTTAAATGAATGCTGTCCAGAAAAGACAAAAAAGATTAATGTTTGTTTAAATAAGCCTACTAAGAGAACTCCAAAGTGGTATACGCGAGAGCTTGAAACACATAGGAATAGAGTAATTACTTTATATGACATAGCTAAGACGACGAGATCAACAAGAGATCAAGAAAAGTTTAAAGCTGCTAAAAGAATGTACAGAAAAGAAATCAAGGCTGCAAAGATTGTTAGGAATCCACTTGGATCCAAAGTTAAACTGGAACATACATACTGAAAATCTATGTAGAAGACTATCTAGAGTTATATATTTATTACGTAAACTAAAAACTGTTGTTAGTGAAAAAATACTTCTGTCAGCTTATTATGCTTTCTTTCATTCTCTATTGCTCTACGGTATATTATTATGGGGTAATTCAACTGATGCTCAAACCGTTTTTAAATGGCAAAATAAGGCAATAAGAGTGTTAAAGGGACTACGTGATAATGACTCTTGCAGACCTTTCTTTAAAGAGATGCAAATCATGACAGTGCCCTCAATGTATATCTATAGCTGTCTCATGTATATTAAAGAAAACTTGGAAAATATCAGTACCCGAAATAAAATTCATTGCTATAACACAAGATACGGAGATGACCTCGATACACCATATTTCAGGTTAAGTAAAACACAAAAGAGTTATAAATACACTGCGATGAAGATGTATAATCTTCTACCTACAGAAATTCGTGGTATGTGTAATAGAAACTTCGAGAAACATTGTAAATCTTGGCTCATTGAAACAGCTGTGTATAGCGTTTTAGAATTTGAGAAAGAATTAAAAAATAAAAAGTGACTAGTTATGTACCTATATATTCAATGTATATATTTTGTATATTCTCTTGACGTTGTCTATTGCAACAAATGTTGTTTAACGACAATAAAAATATTCTATTCTATTCTATTCAAATTTATTTCATTGTAAAACAACTAACTATCTTAATAAACTACATGAAGTATTAACTTTATAGTTCCAAAGGTTATGACAAAATAACCAGATGAATTTGAAGATTTATGTCTAAAATACGTGTTTTATATCAATTTTTTACTTGTTACGTGAGTCCTCTATGGTTGAATGTATAACACACCTATGTTTGACGCAGAAGTCCTCAGGTTTGATTCCCAGTCAGGGGTAAAGGAACACAAGTTTTGGTGCTAGTTTAAATAATAATAATAATAATAATAATAATAATAATAATAATTTATTTGTTATGTTTACAACAAGCAAGAAAAAGCACTCCGAAACAAGCGTCTTTAACAAGTACATTTTACTGCTGCTTTGCAACGCAGGTGTATCACTCTTTTAGACTTTTGATAAAATGCTTTGATCTCCGCATGTAAATTTGTTTCCAATGGACTAACAACCAGTTTCTACTACGTTTCGTTTTTAGTAATTTTGGGGCCGATAAACTCTATCACATTACACATAGGGAATGCAATACGAAAACCATCATTCTTTCCTCAGTTGGGTTATTTCAAAAGATTACGATTATCACTTCTTCTTGTTTAAGGAGAACTGCATTCTCCTAACACCCCGTCTATCTCCATAGCTTAAATAGACAACATAATTTTAAAAATAATGAATTTAAAACATAAAACCTTTGTATTTTTTTGTCTATTTATAAAGGTATTTAAGTTGGAAGACTATAAAACTCTTGCAAGTGGATCTCATTCTTGCCTGAGTCTTGTGGACTGGGTCTTGGACTTGTTTTTGTACGTTTGATCTTGGTCTCAGTCTTGTATATGAATACTCGGTCTTGGTCTTCGAATAAGGGACCACTCTATCAGTTCCACAAGTCATTCATGGGACTCATATGACCTCAAACTCCAGACTGGAGGTAGAGGTCGATTAGTAGTTGAAGTTCGGACGTTGAGGTCGAATGGTAGTTGGGAGTTCGGAGGTTGAGGTCGATAGAGATCGATTGATTATTGGAGTTTAGAGGGTGAAGTAGAGTGGAGGTTGAGTGGTAGTTGCAGTTCGGAGGTTGAAATCGAACCGAGTGAAGATCAAGGAGCAATCGGAGTTTGAAGGTTGAGATCGTAGTTTCTTTGATCTAGCGTTGTCAGCGGCTCGAGCGCCTCGCCTCACGGCTCAGTCACCACCGAGCCGAGCCGAGTCAACACCTCACCAAACCCAGCCGGCTCGAGCCCTCGGCTCAGTTGGGCCGAACCGAGACGATGGCTCACCTGAGTTGAGCCGATGGCTTATCGCAACCGAGCTGGCTCGACATCACTAGAGAAATGCAAGAAGTTTTATAAAGACCTTGTACAAGAAAGATATTTGGGTTGGGCAAGTGTACAGGAAGGGAAATGGTATGAACAGGAAAATGAAATAAAATGAAATCTTTCAATTTAACGTCCTACAATTATACTCTTTACGCTAAGGGAGACGATGATTAAAGAAAATGATGATGGAAATTGGTGGAATAAGAAAGTGGATGGAAACGGAAGTATACCGAGAAAACCCACGAACACAATGTTGCCCACCACAACTTACTTGGCCGGGGATCGAACCAGGGACCCCCACGCACCAGAGGTAAGCCACTGTTCTCCCCATGACATAAACAGGATCTTACAGAAGTGAACAAACAATTCTAATTGAACTGCCTTGTACAGTCCGCAGCAAAAAACCTGCAACATGCGCATGTAAGTTTATTGTCAGACGAAGTCTTTTGTTCCAAAATAAATGTGCAGAGGATACCGAGGTTTTTCCTGGCGTGGTTCGTGTCACTTAGACGTTATATTGATTCCCTGCGCTATTAGACGTAGTTTCACAATAAATTTATATGCTCATGTTGCAGATCTTTTGCTGTGGACTGTACAAGATACGGTCTTTGACAATTTTATCTGCGGCAATGAGCCTTTGGGTTTCCCCATTGAGGTGAGGCTTCTTGTATAAACTTTGTATTAGAAATTGAAATACATAATCTAAGCCACGAAAACACGTGAATAAAAGTAAACTGTATGAACTGAAGTTTTTTTTTTTTTTCACTATAAACTGAAAATATTCTTTTGCGTAAACCAGTTAGCTTAGTTCTGCTAAAACGTCATCCAATTTGTACAATCGCGTGGTCTAAGAGCTAGGATACCGAGCACAAGCGTATTTGAGCCACGTTGAAGGTCTGGGTTTATCGACATTTAAACCAGCATTTTTCAATCTCTTTCAGTTGTTGGCACATTAACTGTACGATTTAAAATCCTACGCACACCTAAAATAAAAATAAAACTAATGACGTGTTACTTTATAGTTTTGATCACGAAGAAACATTACCTACAGACCTGTAACTAGTTGTTATATAACGAGAAATAGTTATTGATACTGTTTTGAGTTTTTTTTTTTTTGGGGGGGGGGGGTTGAGTTAAACGTTTCTCGATTATACCTAGGAGGCTAAGGGACACGTGGACCTACTGACTTTAGTGGTATCCGAACCACTTTTTTGTTCAACTGTACCCACTGGGAATCGAACCCGGGACCACGCACACCAAAGGCAAGCGTGCTAGCCATTAGGCCAAGCCGTTACCATTTTGAAAGACAAAAATAAATTTTCTATAAAATGTGCCTTAAATGCCATAATGTCCTTTCTTTCTTCCGGCACAGCAGTGGTTCCGTTATGGCATACTAGTATGCCTGGATACATCGTTTGAAAATGGCTGATTTAACTATTCACTTTATCATGAAAGCTCATTACTTATTCTTTTTATTCTGGCCCGGCCAGATTAGGGAGTCATTTGGAGTGGATAATGATAGATTACTTAGTAGAGTTTATTACACTGATTAACGTTTTCAAAAGGAAAACCCCAATCAACTTGTAACGTAATCAACAGTTTAAAACTTTGTCGAGGATTTCTTTTATCATAACGTCAAAACCAAGCATGATATCACGGAACAAAGTACGGTAAACTACATGCCATTCTTTGAAATACAAAAACACTTAATTTTATTAAGCTCTATTCAATTATTAAAGAGGTATATTGTGTTTCAGCTTGACAAATACATTTATAAATCAAATAATAACACAAGTAAGTCGGACAGAACACTCTCTGACACCAGAAGCCAACGGCCGCCACAGTACGCAATTAACAACGCCAATTTGGAAGGCATATTTTGTCATATCTTCACAACCGTATATACTAGTTTTTGTTAGTTTGAGCACATTACATATTTTAAAGACACTTCCTGGCTATTTCTATAATCTCAATCCCAAAACTTTTAAGACTAATATTCACTTTTGGCGTATGCATATTAGGATAGTTTAATCGAGCTAATTGATATGCATGCTTGTTTCGTTATCACGCATGTAAATCTAGAAATCCTTCAACGATAGCTTCAAGTAATGTGCTGGTCTCCACACAGTTTTTCCAAAAAGTTGGCTGAAGCCATATATATATATATATCTCACGGTTGAACAAATTTCGTGGTATTTGGTGAGATTTAGAAGAAGTAATCCGGAAAATACTGTCTACATGAATACACAAACAATATCCACTGCGAAATATTGTAGAAAAACATACTACTTGACGCACCATACAGGTAACAATATTTGCTCTTTTATAAATATTATGCGTTAATATGCATACATTGATGTATAATTGTTATTGGCTAATGGCTAATACATTTCTAAAACCAATGCTTTTCAGTTAACTGGCAGATCTTATGCTGATTTAATGGATGACAAGAAACAAATTTAACCATTGTAACTACCTACATTACTATTGGGTCGATGCGCGGTTTTCTTTTGGGTTGGCAACAATGTGGCGTAAAGCGATTGTTTATCGTTATTCCGTTGTTTTACCGTAGTTTGAAGTTTGTGTGTTGTGAAATACAGGTTTCCTTGATTGTGAACGTATTATTGTGTATATTTCAGATAAACTAATATGGAATGTCAAGTTGAGAAAAGTGATCATTTCCGTCACATTTTACTCTTCGAGTTTAACCGAGGATCCAGTGCAGCAGAAGCTGAGAGAGCAATTTGTGCAGTGTATGGGAATGAAGCAATTGCTGGAAGAACAGCACAGAAGAGCTTCTCTTGACCAATGGCTAACAGATTACTTCCAGTCAAAACCAAAACAGTTCTACAGGCGTGGCATTGAACTGCTACCTGAACGTTGGCAGGTCATATATAGTGGAGGTGAAAACATCACTCAGTAATTGTAAGTTAATGTGAGTGACAGTAAAATGTATGCGATGTATTGTTACACTCGTAGAATATGTTAATGTTATGTCTATGTTGTATTTGTGTTTGAATTAACAGAATAGTAGAATAAAAATAAAATACAAAATTTAAGAAAAACACGAACTTATGCATTGACCCAATAAATTACATAATAATTCACATGGCTGTTTACCCGAGATTATGTTTACATGATAAACTCCAAGTGTATAGATTTTGTTTTTTGAAATTTGTAACTGCTGTTTAGCATAAAAAGAAAAGAAGAAACCGTATAGGAGAGGAACGAAATAGTTTTAAGGAACGCAGACCCATAATTAATGGCTTCTTACCTCTCCCATTAATTGAAGTTGCTGGACTAATTCCCTCATGTGCTCTTCCCCAGCAAGTGGGTTCACGTGTGCGTGAAGCAACTCAACAAACTGGAACCAAGCTACAACTGGAAAATTAGGAGAAGTTTTTCTCCAACTAGGTAACCAATTGACTACAGCTTCCAGGAAACCCGTCGACTTTGGCAGCCCCTGTAAGTTAAAAAAATGCTGATAATTAATTTGTTAAACATCGATATATTTCTTATTTTTACAACATTTTAGCTTGTATTAAATCAAGAAAAGTGTAACAGCTTATAATAGATAAATTATTAAACATCTATTGACAATACGCAAAATCCAACAAATACTATATGAAATACTTCAAGGATTTTTTTTTTTTTTTTTTTTTAATACTGATGTTAAGACTTTCTGGTATTTATTTTGTGTGGAGATATGTTCGTACAACGACATGTGAGTTTATTTCCTCCCAATTGGTGATAAGACGATGTTCAATACATCTCCAGCCAACCCCCAAGCAACTTTTCATTCACCTGATATTTGACGATTTCCTTTACACTGAATTTAACTTTCTTTTTTCTCTATTTTCTTTCTTTCTTTCTCTTTTCATATAGTGTCACAACATATTTCAATTTGCCATTTTTAATTTCACACAATATTAATGCCAAACTAACATTTCGAAAGTGTTGTTCGGTCTATTATTTAGGATATTCATTCGTAAACCTGTGAGTATGTGCCTTTCATGCTTTATTTTTACATTTTCTTCTTAAATCTTACCCAAATTATTTAAATTTGTTAGTCATGTGCATGAATCTAAGTAGTGTAAAAGAAACATGAAAGGCCTAAAAGTAAATTATCTTCATTACGAGTTCATTACCTTCATGTGTACTACCAATTACAATATATTCATCCTTTCTGATATTTTTCTTATATAAATTTCTCATAGTCAAAGCTCCGAAGAGGTCACCATCTCAAGATATGAGAATCGGTCAAAAAGTTTTGCACTTTACTAAGAAATCGTCCAGGCAGACGGGAGTGCTGTGTATCACTGTAAAGACATTATTTTTTTTTAAAAAAAATCCACACGTACATGGTGCACGCAAGACAACATGTGAAAAAGAAAATGGTTAAAGACTGAGGCATTTGCGTACGAAGCAGTCACGCTGACATTGGACATTTTCAGTGCTGTAGAATAATACTATTTTCGTAGACTGGTTATTGTGAGAGGATATTGGGTGCATTTCCATGATTGTGAGACTAACAACAAGAATATGGAATGGAAATATCGTTTTCGAGCGATCACGATTTGATCACTAAACTGGAAACGTGGTTCGGGGATCGGTCGACTGAGTTCTACAGTAAGGGAATGAAAACTGTGAAGAAGAGATGAGGGAAATTCATCGCCATTAGGTGTGAGTACATAGAGAAGGGCTGAAATTTTACAACCATTTTCAGCTGTGTCCCCTATGCCCTTACTATGGTCTAAGGCAACCATGTGCAACAGCCAGCCCTCGGGCCGTCCCCGGCCCACCTCACTCGTTATTGAAAATTAATTTCTTACATAATCTCTTAAACTGAGCTGCAAGCTTTTCTTGGATAACTGATGTTTGCCTTCAAATATCCGCGTTGGAACATCTAATGTAGAATGTTCTACCGAACATTGGCAAACTGCTCAGTTGTTCCACTACTATGGGAAATAATAATAATAATAATAATAATAATAATAATAATAATAATAATAATAATAAATAATAATAATAATAATAAATAATAATAATAATAATAATAATAATAATAATAATAATAATAATAATAATAATAATAATAATAATAATAATAATAATATTTTTTCTGCTATCTTAGTAAGTAAATATTGGTTACCGTTATAACAATTTTTATGTTCCTGTGAAATTAGTGTACAACGCACGATTTTATAAAATGAGTATGGCTATTCAAATCTTGTGAAAAATGTATATTGTCTCGTACGGCCCTCGAATGCCTATTCAGTTCTTGTGGAAAACGTTGTACATTGTCTCACACGGCCCTCGATACCAGTTAACTTCTCTGTGGCTTGGCCACTCCCTGTTCTAACTTGCACATGCCTGGTCTAAGACCAAGTAATAAGTTTTTCCGTCCTCTTTTACGTTCTGTGTATTACTCAAACATGAAATTAATTAAACATAAGACAACTACCAACAATTCTAACAGTAAATAAATAAATAGATCTCATACTTTAAAACATCCATACGACATAAAAAAAACTGCGTACGTTTCGAGGTAGTTCTCACCTTCTTCTAAGCGCATCTGAAAAACACGTATTGCTACTTAAACTACTTAGATGCGCTGAGGAAATGATGAGGAATGACTCGATAACCGTACAAAGTTTTTATGTTTTTTGAATGTTTTAAGGGACGAGTTTTTCTTTTTTGTAATTTCTGTCAGTAGATATGCGCATCCCATCGTATCAATTAGCAATTTGCAGTAATTTCTCTCTAACTTATTCTTCACAGACAACACAATTGATGTTCATTCAACTCGAACAATAACTTTAAGGTTGTGAACAAAACACCTGAAGAATTAATTGGGAACCTTCTTGGGCACAGCCATTAAGCTATTATCATCATTAAATTAAAAGTAATGGAATTTACTATTGGATAAAAAAGGAAGGTTGAGCTGGAGATAGACATTTTGTGCTTGGCTGGCATTCAATTCGGAATACCTTATTGACATCGAAAAAGGCGCGGAATTCTTTCCCTTTGATCATTATCTACTATCAATATTTTAACGAGAATTTACACAGAAAAGAACTAGTTCTTACCATTAACTTATTATTTATAACAATAAAGCAACGATTATTTTGAACATTTGAGACACATATTAAACGTATCTGTTAGATAATGCCATTATTAATAAAACAAAAAATGAAATCTTTCAGTTTAACGTTCCGCAATTATACCCGTTAGGCTAAGGGAGATGGATGATTAAGGCAAGTGTTTAGAAGAACGAAAATGTGGAAGGAAATCGCAGTACGCCAAGAAAAACTTACGGACATGATATTATCCAAGACAAACTTACTTGGCAAGAGATCGAACGAGAAACCCCACGCGCCAGAGGTAAGCACTCTGCCACTGAGCCACCGTGCCCCTCCCCCATAATTAATCAAGCAATTTGCATTTTTCTTTTTAAAATTTTGTTAAATTCCACAAAAGAACTTACTAAAAAGAAGACAAACAATGTATTACTGTTTATAGAAGACAAGTGACAAAAGAACTTACTAAAAAGACAAACAATATGTGTTACTGTTTATAGAAGACAAATGACAAAAGAACTTAATAAAAAGAAGACAAACAATATGTGTTACTATTTATAGAAGACAAATGACAAAAGAACTTAATAAAAAGAAGACAAACAATATGTGTTATTGTTTATAGAAGATAAATGACAAAAGAACTTACTGAGAAGAAGACAAACAATATGGAGCTCCTCCGTGGCTAAGTGGTTAGCATACGCGCCTTCGACGCGGGAGACCCGAGTTCGATTCTCGGTGGGAGTTCATGTAGTTCGGATTCTACGTTACTCAGTAGGTCCACGTCTCATATAGCCTCGCTGCTAAAAAAGGACGTTAAACTCAAAATCAACTCAACTCAACAAACATTATATGTTACTGTTTAAAGAAGATAAATGACCAAAGAACTTACTCAAAAGAAGACAAACAGTACGTGTTACTGTGCAGAGAAGACAAATGACAAAAGAACTTACTAAAAAGAAGACAAACAATGTGTGTTACTGTTTATAGAAGACAAATGACAAAAGAACTAACTAAAAAGAAGACAAACAGTATGTGTTACTGTATAGAAATAACAAAATAACTTACTAAAAAGAAGACAAACAATGTGTGTTACTGTTTATAGAAGACAAATGACAAAAGAACTTACTAAAAAGAAGACAAACAATGTGTGTTACTGTTTATAGAAGACAAATGACAAAACAACTTACTAAAAAGAAGACAAACAATGTGTGTTACTGTTTATAGAAGACAAATGACAAAAGAACTTACTAAAAAGAAGACAAACAGTATGTGTTACTGTATAGAAATGACAAAAGAACTTACTAAAAAGAAGACAAACAATATGTGTTACTGTTTATAGAAGACAAATGACAAAAGAACTTACTAAAAAGAAGACAAACAGTATGTGTTACTGTTTATAGAAGACAAATGACAATATTATATACATATAATCTGCCATTTAACTGCATTAAAAAAGAAAGAAATGTTGAGAATCAACCACTTCGGCACAGAAACCACGAACAAAAAAGTCACGCTGAGCAAAACAGTTGCAAGGTGTGAGACACGAAAATATTTCTAACATGCATTTTTATTTTCTTTGAATAAATCATTGTAGATATCGATACGTACTAGTATCGAACAATACGATTCCATGATTATACCAATTACTTTTATCCATGTTATTGCTACATGAACAGTTATGATTTTAAAATAAAAGTTTAATATTGAATCAATGTTTAGAATGAAACAAAAATCGACATTTCTGTTAAAAGGACGAACAGGGTGCGAAATTAGATCAAGATAGTACGAAAGGACTATTGGAGTTGTAGGGACATTTTACTTCAGGTTTACATCCGAATCCGTGGTATCCATGGAAGTATAAATGGCTTGAATATCATGAACTGTAGATCAATTTCCTTTAGCTTTGGTCCTGAAAGAGAACGTTGAATTCCATGCAAAAAAACAGAACAGTTTCACATTTCACTGGTGCGTTTTGTATGCTAAAAAGTGTACCGGCCATTTGGTAATCTTTTCTCACATCACAGATAAGATTATTTTGAAATTTAGCGTTTCAAGACTTGAAACGAAAGCAAGAATATATGACAGTCTTATGGGAATTTTAATTGTAATACATTACAGGACTTCACAAATATAATCGAAACAACATTCTTTACGAAAATGACTACAGCATATATATTTAAAGTATCTTAAGAAATAACTACACCAGTTTAACTCTGCTTTATGGATAGAAAATACTTACGTTAATAAGATTTATATTTACAAATACTAAAGCTATTATGTTGATTAATACAAGACTTGTGATTTAGTGAGCATTCTAAAAATCATGATCGAAGTCGCTACACTGGATTAATTTTAAGACTCGAAGTAAATAATTGTTAATGCATTAATGTCAAAACTCATGCGTATCTTTAATTCTCAAAATTGCATTCAACATATCGATGTGCATTCTGTTTCTCTCTCCAACATGCAAATTGTATAATTATGTTAAAAAGAAAATGGTGATGCTTAAATTTATGTGATCATTCTAATTTTCTTTTACATTTCGATGTTAAAATTTAAAGTATTTACATTTTAGGCAGATAACAGTGCAATTAGTGAAAGATACAATATGAAAGAAGTATATCCAAATTATAATTGTTAGTTAAGAAATAGTACAAAGTGGTGTTTCTCTGTTTTTATACCTATTAAGGTGTTTATCTCAAATCTATCAGTTAGCTTATATCTACAAGCACTAGTTGAAGTATGCAATGTGAATAATTTATTTCTAAAATCACTTACCACTGGTTTGATTTTCACTAATACTTTACAGAGTTACTACAGTTCCATTACCATGATTTAGCATCTAGGCAGATGCTTATTAGCACTGTTAGTTGTTTATATTTCCTCTCTTCCTAGCACCATTACCATGATTTAGCATCTAGGCAGATGCTTATTAGCACTGTTAGTTGTTTATATTTTCTCTCTTCCTAGCACCATTACCATGATTTAGCATCTAGGCAGATGCTTATTAACACTGTTAGTTGTTTATATTTTCTCTCTTCCTAGCACCATTACCATGATTTAGCATCTAGGCAGATGCTTATTATCACTGTTAGTTGTTTATATTTCCTCTCTTCCTAGCACCATTACCATGATTTAGCATCTAGGCAGATGCTTATTAGCACTGTTAGTTGTTTATATTTTCTCTCTTCCTAGCACCATTACCATGATTTAGTATCTAGGCAGATGCTTATTAACACTGTTAGTTGTTTATATTTTCTCTCTTCCTAGCACCATTACCATGATTTAGCATCTAGGCAGATGCTTATTATCACTGTTAGCTGTTTATATTTCCTCTCTTCCTAGCATCATTACCATGATTTAGCATCTAGGCAGATGCTTATTATCACTGTTAGTTGTTTATATTTCCTCTCTTCCTAGCAATCTTGCAAACTGTGGGTATATTGTGTTTGTGCAACCGCATTTATTTCCTATTTATAGGCAGCTGGCGACATCACAATCGGAGTGTGTGGAGACAAATGTAAAAATGTTCTACACTAATTGATACAAAGCATGACTACTTCGTCTTTTGCTTTTATTTTGTTTACAACGTTGCCAGATCATAATTAACTACTGTGATTTCCTATGTCTTGTAAATTATACATGAATTACTGTCATTCATTTGCGTACTTCCGATAATAGTGTCAGTTTTTTCACTTCTAGTAAATTATTAGTGGGGGATTTTATTTCAAATATATTAATTAAGAGTAATTTCACCTCAACCTTTTCTCCTAGAATTTTATATCTTGCTAACAGAGACTGATAGAGTAGTTCACTTTTTTTTTCTGCAAAGTCGCTTTGGTGTTCCTATATAAACAATGTCCTCGATTTAAAACCGTAAATAATGTGTAATGACATATAATTGCTATAAACGGAGATACAAACTTAAACTTTTGGGGATGAACTATCAAGACCCTTTCCTCTCCTTCTCTCTTGATAGCCAGATACGTAAGTCAGCTTGTTGTTGACTTCCTGCCAAACATGTTTCAGCATACTAAGTATCGTGCCTGAGATGTAAAATTACGTTAAGGCTAATATATATCTGACACGGCATTTAATAACTGATTGCTACAACTTCGTGTTTACCACTCAGCTCAATATCTAATTCCTAAATAATCCTTGCACTTTAAGTTTTCGGCTATTCCCTAGAGCCTTATCACTAAATTTGTACAGTACAAACTATGTCCGTTATATGCATTTGTGCTTATGATGCTAGCGATAACGTAAATGTATCGTTATGATATTATTAATAAAATAAACACTACGTTAGAAGTCTAAAAATTAGTTCTTCGAGCATTCTCGTGTTTAAGAAATGCATTCATCTTGTTTGTTAATTGACCAATAGTGGTAAGTTACATTGTTAGGAAAAGTTAACTATTTTTTATAACAAATATCGAAAATATGATTTAGGGAGATCTCGGCATAAACAGATATATATTTATAGAGAGAGAGGCAAAGATAAAGATAATAGAAAAATAATCAAATGATTTAACTCTACACGAAAGCATAATACTAGCGTGTTTCAAAATTACAGATATATTAATTAGAAAGAATAAGTTATATACGCTGGTAGGTCTATGTGAAACAATTCAACCTGAATGAATTTTTCAAATACTTTTACCCACGTGTGTATACGAACGAATAATCAAATATTTAGGGAAAATTTCTATAGCAAAAATTTATTTTAAAATGTTCACAAAATTTGGACCAGAAAACACGTAATACTCAATTTTATTATCATCCCATAGCCCGATCAATATATCATCACTTATTTGAACAGCATTTCCCTCCAATTTATGCTTGCTTTTAATTTTATCTAATGGTTGGATCACTTAATTAAATTAACGTCCTTTCAAATGTTTGATGTTTTCTAATACGGAGGTGTGTCGTTATCTCTACCTCAGTGTATAAGTAAATATGAAAATCACACGCCAGGTATATTAAAAAAGGAAGGTTGAGAATTTACATAAACGAGGGGTGAGAAAAGGAAATTCGTACAAAGATCTCCTTACGCAGCAGAAATACGACTCGTACGATTTTAACGATAGAAATGACGAAGAGAACCTTCTTCTGATTATTTCCTACAATGAGACAACTGGCATCAATATAATTATCATGATTCTGTGAAAAAGTATTCTATGATATATTGAATACGAAAATATTTTGAGAAATATTTTATGAAATATAATACTACTCAAAAATTACGAAATACACCCAGAAATCTTTGTACATATTGAAATTTTAATAAGTTTAGGACAGTAACCAAAATCCAATTCTTTTCTGTGCCATCTGTGATGGAAAAGAAAATACATGATAGTTTATTTTCCATCGACACTACAAAAGATTACAAAGACTATCTAAAATGACGGGGGATTTTTAAAAATCCAGCACACTACTATATCAGCAAAGAATAATACTTGTCTGATATTTTTTGCACATTGCTTTAATTTAATCAATGTTGCTTGCATAGCATTGATTTCCGAAAATTTACAATGAAAAAAAAAAAAAAAATGAGACACTTTCTTCCATCCTTCCTCGCGAATCTTTAGATTATATTTTAAAAAATGGTATACTCGTTTCTACTGTCACAATTTTCATTGTTTACCGTTTAACTATCGTTACTATAATTAGTCATTTTGAAGTCCCATCACCTCTTTTTCCACGAGATCTCCTTTGTGGATTAGCAGTTAGCGTGCGCACCTTTGGCATGGGAGACCTGGGTTCGACTCCCGGCGGGAGCTCGTATGGTTCGATTCCACGTTAATTAGTAGGTCCCGTCTCATATAGCCGCGCTGCTGAAAGGGAAGTTAAACTCAAAATCAACTATTTTTCTAAGAGGTGTTTATCGGACTTACGTTTATTATGCCTCCTTTTGTTTGTTCTATAAAGGTAACCAAGAAAGATCTCTCCCATTTTCATCCACCACCTTCGAACATCGACATATCACCTAAGACGTACCTGGAAGATCAAAAATAGTCCCCATCAGCATCGATGACCTTCTGCCAATGTTTTAGAATGCCATGGATTCCATCGCGGTAGAACTTCGTGGGCCTTGAAGCGAAGACGGTATCAAGTGCATTTTGCACCTCTACTAGGGATTTGAACTGGCATCCTCTAAGGTGAGTGTCCTAGGATGGAACACCAGATAACCGGACGGTGCAATGTCTGGGGAGTATAGCAGATGCAATAGTGTTTCCCATCCTGTGGTGTCCCGAGTCATAATAGCCACGTGGGGCTTAGCATTGTCCTATAACAGAAGGACCCCTTTGCGATTCAGAAGTGCTGGCTCCAGAGTTTTGAGTTTTTCTTCAACACGGCTCAACTGCTGACAGTATACAGTTGCATTGATGCTCTGATCAGTGCTGGCAGCAGTTCCCGATGCACGATGCTGTGAGCAGTTCACGAAATACACAGGAGGACCTTCTTCTGGTCCAGTGCTGGTTTCAGCTGTTTTGGAACTGATTCATGGGATGGTAACCTATGATGATGGTGCCAAGGAGCTTCGTACAGGACTCACTTCTCATCACATGTCACCACTCTATCCAGAAATGACTCCTTCCTCAGACGGGACAGCAAAGAAACACTTGGCCCGAAGTCAAATCATATGGGACCCATCGACCCAACTTGTAGTGCTTCCCAAGTAGATGGAGGTGCTGCCGAATGGTTTCTCCACTCACACTGAATTGTAGTCCCAGTTCCTCACATGTCTACTGTTTGCCTCAACTGCTGCCTGAAGATCTTCATTTTGTACATGTATTGGTCTTGCAGCATGTGGTGCGTCTACGAGTATTTCTTCGTATTTTAACTACGAGTATTTTAACTTGTTAAGCCACCGATGCACTGTCCGGGTTGTCACAATACCTTCACCAAAGGCTTAGAATATCTTCCGCCCCGATGCAGCGGCGTTTGATCCCAGTTTGAACTCGTACAATATATACGCTCTTATGACGTTCTGTGGAGGTCCCATGTTCACTCTGTTCTTACGCAAATTCACGGTGTAACTGAACTGCAACAACCAGGTAGTATGTTGGACATACCCACACCAATAATTGACTTTGTCTTATCTCCATTCGCATTCAACTCACGGTGTGAGCGCCAACTGAACATAGACCTCCACAAAAAGCGACAGAATTTTCTTGGTTACCTTTATAATATTGATTACCATCACGTAACTTGGCGGATCGTCGTGCAGAAAAGCTACCACAAGTAGTAAGCAATGAAGTCAACTACAACTTTAATCTAAACACATTTTTCAGTTAGGAAATAGTACCAATAATACCAATAAGTGTCATGAAAAAATCTCTAGGTTCGACAGTTATATTTTTTAAGTTACAGATAGGCTAATATTACACACTTTTACACGGCATTCCTCACATTTGGCGATATTGTCCATCGGGCAACTGCTTCAGTTTTGTCCTTGAAACATTTATAAACCATAAGAATAAATTATTTTTACTAGGGGTTTCCAATCAGAACTTGAAAATATATTATTATGTGAACAAGCCCTCCCCGCTGGTCTAGTGACAAGCACGCTCGCTTCTGGTGAACAAGGTGTCGAATTCAGTTCTCGACGGGAAATCATAAAATTTAAAGACATTCCGGTGGCCTGGATTTCACTCTAATCTGTAGGTTCACATCTCATGTAACTTTGGTGCAGAAAAGGGACGTTAAACTTCAATGAACAATAACAACAATGTTAACTGAACTAATAATTAAACAATAAATCAATAAATTATGACAATAACTTACACAGCACACACACACACACACAAACAGTAAGATCTGTTTCGCTTTGAACGAAACGTGCTCGAAGAATGACATAGATTAACTTAGAGAAAATACGTGACTTCTTCCAGAATGCATCTTTATCCATCGGTAGTAACAGTTTAAGCAACACACTTACATAAATTTTGTTGGCATGTTCTCTATACTTCATATACTAATATCTATTGACTATGGCATATATGAGGCACTATTTTCACGTATATCCACATTCCTACCAAAAACTGCACAAAAACTACAAGTAGAACCAGAAATCCCATTTGTAGACTACCAAACTCAGGGAGAGTCACCAAAAGTTAACGAAGGATTGAATCTATGACCTTTAGATCAAAATATCCAATCAATAACCTTTTACCCTTCATTGTACAGCAATGTACAGTAATGCAAAAATTGAGAATAAATGCTATAATAATACATTCTAAAAATGCGAAGATCATATGAATGCAATACATGCTTAGAAATATGTTGTTCTTTACAGTAACAGTGCCAATAAAGTGCTATAAGAATTTTCAAGTGCATGATTTTGGACATTTTTTTATATTTACATTAACACTTTATTTCAACTACCTTAATATTATTATCAACATATTTAGTATTCTATTTGACTACGACAAATATGAACTATATACTCTACAAACACCTGATTAGATAAAATAACACTGATTAATGAAATTACTACTATGTACTTCACTGTGTAATTATCTACTACTAAAGGTTTACGATGGAGGATAAACTGCATGGGAAGTAACTGGCATTTAATATAAACATACTGAAATTGATCGCTTTGACTTTCACTACGATTCTAAAATATTAACTCTAATCAGAAAGATATAGAACATATTAAATGCAAAACTGATTATAATAGATCATCTATAGTAGTAGAGAAATATTTTTCTATTTTTCTTAAATATGTTGCAAATTAGTTATGACTATTTGCTGTTGTTTTAAATCCTGATTCGTAGATATTTGGATAATGCAATCGAATGATTGATTTCATCAAGCTATTATGCGTACCCGAATACTACTCTATATCTATTCGGATATTTTGGAGCTAAATGAAAATAAAAACTGGGAAACAACGATAAAGTGAAAGATTAGTATGTATAGTAAACCATTTATTTGAGCGCGCCGATCACAATATTGCTTAAGCAGGGTGTCTACTAAAATTCCAAAATGAAATTTCATGACTTTTTCGTGACATTCTCTTTACCAAATCATAAAATTTCCTAACATTTTCAAGAGCGAATTTGGGTGCGAATTAGACCAAATTTTCATCCATGCGATAAAAACGTACTTTGCTTGCAATTTGGTAGCGTCTAAAGCTGACCATAGACATTTTTGGTGGTGAATTTTGATGTTTTATAGAACAGAACTTTCCAATCTGTACTTACATTTGTACAGTTATATATATATATATATATATATATATATATATATATACAAAAAAGCTAAATTTCGTGACTTGCATGACCGTTTTCTGATTTCGTGACAGATAGACATCCTGTTAATTTAATTTCATATTTACTAATTAATTGTACATAATAATCACATCGATGTGTGTTTCAATTACTGATATACAATTTCTCGGAAACATACTAATTAATAACCACTTTTAACCATATATTGAACGAAGAGCTTCACAACTGAATTAAGATAAAACTTCTGAATAAATCTTGTACATGGCTTCCCTTTCACTTCGTTAACAATCAAGAGATCTCAGTCGGTTTATTCCAATATTTATTTCCGTGTTATCGTAAGGAATTGCTTACAAATAGCCTCGAGAATACTACACGCGATGTGCAGAACGACTGAGTCACGTTTTCACAATGTTATCCCTTCTTAAGAGTTCGGGGTAGAAACCGCATAGGAAGAAAGACTAACCCTCACACTAAAGGAAGCGTCATATGCAACAATTGTATGCCATTTTATCCTTTAAAAAAAGGTGGGTATGACTATGTTTAAAAGGACCGTTCGGCAATCGGTCAGTGTAACTTCAGCAAAATTCCAATCAGGATGAACGACTGCAAGATCCCAATTATTAGGTTTTAGTTCAATGATGAAAATTTTAGCTTTGGAACTACATATAACCTGAATAAAAACAAAATCTCATCAAAACATGCATTTATTATTACTAATCTGAATTATGGTTTTCACAATATATATGTAATACATACTAGTAAGAACTACTGTAATTGCCGAAAATGTTAATATAGACTAGTAATAACTAATGCAACTGCCGAAAATATAATACAGACTAGTAATAACTAATGTGACTGCCGAAAATGTAATGCAAGTTAGTAATAACAAATGTGACTGCCGAAAACGTAATAGATGCTAGTAATAACTAATGGGATTGCCGAAAATGTAATACAGGCTAGTAATAACTGATGTGATTGCCGAAAATGTAATACAGACTAGTGCTACCTAATATGACTGCCGAGAATATAACACAGGATAAAAATGAAATGAAATCTTTGAGTTTTACGTCCCACGGTTATGCCGGTTAGGCTAAAGGAGACGGTGATTATGAGGAATGAATGAAATAGTGGAATGAAGAAAGTGGGAGGAAACGGGAGACCTCCGAGGAAACCCACACACACGGTGTTTGTCCACCACAAAGTTCACTTGGCGGGGGCTGGGATCGAAACCGGGACCCCGAGCACCAGAGGTGAACGCTCTACCACAGAGCCACCGCGGCCCCTATAACTAATGTGAACGCTGAAAATGTAATACAGACTAATAGTAACAAGTGTTTGTTCTGGTCAGATTATATTTTTATTTAGGATTTACTCATTTAGTTAAAAAAAAAAAATCAGTATGTTTATATTAAAGGTAGCTAAGGAATTTACGAAAAAATAAGTAATAAATCATTTCGATATCCTACATAATATACTTGATTGGTCTATCGTTATTGCTAATTAATTAGACGTAACTTACGAGAACTTAAGAAAATATATATACCTACACACTTTCTTTTATACAATCCAGAAACAACCACATAAAATACTATACATGTAAAGCACACTGGAAAAATACAACACTTATACTCTATAAACAACATCCGGAAAATAGATGGTGAGACTAAGAAGCAAAAACGGTGAAACGTGATGCTTCTTGTAGAAGTTAGAAGCCTGCTGTACAAAGTGAATAGGAGAAAAAATATTCTTTGTGAAGAAGTGAAGAGTGCAGATTGTTTTCTGTATATATAAAAAGATAATCACACAAGAAAAGCAACAGCTAATTTCTTTTTTTCTTTACAAAACAGTGCTCCAAAGTGGTGTACTTAACTGCGAGCCTCCATCACCGTCAGTTAGTAGGTTATATTCCTTTTGACCAGGATGAGTGGCAGTAGTTGAGGAACCTCTTTTTGTTTCAATGCCCTGTGTTCAACACCAATCGTTTTAAAATGGTGTTATACACTAATAGCTAGCACACAATCCAATTAACTTTTTCATTTTTTTCAATTTGTCGAACAGAAACAAATAATGTGCCTTCTTTGTAATAACATTAGGCAACAAGCGATGTTAACACAAAAGAAACACCATTCCTATTAGGAATGAGTGATTTCTCTTAAATTCAGGAAACGGGTATTGCGCAAACTATGTTAAATGGAATCCTGAATACATAATAGTTTTCATTCTTATATCTCACTTATGCTTTCAATTCTGAACCATGACTTAGTATCTGTGAGTATAAAACCCGCAACACACGGTATATATCCCTAATGAAATACTGTATTTGCTAGCATATAAAACACACTGAGGTATAAAACGCTCCCCATTTCCTGTATTCAATTTTGCGGGGAAAAAATCATTGCATACTACAGATATTTTTTTAGTGACGGGCAAAATCTATTTTCATAAAAACTGGTATAAAAGCAGGTACTTTTTCTTTTTTTTTTACCGGAAAGTTTCTGTTTTCTCAAAAAAAAAAAAAAAAAAGTTTTTCACTGAGACCGGTTTCGGCTATCTTTAAAAATCGCTTCGCTTTTCCACGAAAACGTTTTCAGTTTTCTCTAAAAGTGTTTTGGATTTTACCAAAACCAGTGTGATTTTCACCGAAGCCGATATCTGTTCTTGTTCTTGTATTGCTCATCTCCAAACCAGTTACCAAAGAAGCAAAAAGTTTTATAATTTTCGAAGACCACTTTTAGTTTTTCTAAAAACTGAAAATCGAAAAACTGGTTTTTGTACGCACCACTTTCTTTAATGATAATAATAATAATAATATTTCGCAAGGAACATATGTGGAGTTACTAATGCTTAACTAAATATAGAATCGCTTGTACGTTCAGGGAAAAATATACATCCGATGAAACGGCAAATAAAGCGATTGTATCCAAGTACTAAATCACTGAACTGTGCATAACTGGAATGTTGTTGTACATCGTAAGGAAGCAAGGAAGGCATCAAACAACACAAATTCGGGAAAATTGATTGAAACTGACATAAAATATATGTATTGGCGTACATAATGCACTCAAAAAATTCGTTTTATAAGCCAGCAAATACGATATCTTCCAACGACAGTGTTACCATTATTTGCGTGAAATTTTCAATATTATCATTAAACAGTTCTGTTCTACAGAAGAATACAATTTCTTCTTTTATAGACATATATTATTAGAGCGCACTTAAGACTCATAATCATAATGATAAATTCACTCCAGTTTTAAACGTTTTTACTTCAATATTATCTGTGAAATCAATTGAATTTTATAGTAATTTCAGCTGCAGACTTGTTCAAGTGTTAATTAGTTTAAGGTTAAAAAGTGGATACAAATATTGAAGTAGGAAACGAGGATGATAATATGCAGAGATTTCCAAGGTCAAGTGAACTCACTTTAAAAGTCTTCGTTAAACTGACGTCGTTAAAAGTGAAAAATGAGTTCGGTTTACACTCAAACTCATACATTTCTGAACTCAACTCATACTATTTTTTTGTGTGTGTGTGTGTTACGCTCACCTTAAAGTCGCTTACATGAAATAAGAGACAAGAGTTAATGTATTGTTTTTATAACAAAAATTTATACATGTATAAATACTTAATAGCTAATGTCATCTACAATTTTAAGTGTAACTCATGGTGTGTGTTTACATTTTCTCGGGTCTGGATATAAAACTAAACAATGACAAGAAGAAATAAAACAAATAAATAGAAACTCAACTTAAGAAAGGATGTGTCAAAGACTCTAATTGGTTCTCCTATTTTTCAATCATGAACTTATAAGTTACTTCACCTTGAATGGTTAAGGTATAAAGTTTATGAATATTAATTCTGTGTTTGATGAGTAAAATGTCTTTAAGCCCAAAGTCATACTTTTGGGAAAAATGAGATTGAAAACATTCTACTTTTAAAAGTTTATTAAGAACTTTACACCGTTTGCGAACACTTGAAGTTTTAAATTACGCATCAAAGTTTTTCTACTTAACTGTTATAAAAGAAAGTTTAAAACTTTTCTAGACAATACTATTTAACTTTTTGATTGGACTTAACACGCTTTACACAGCAAACAGAATTGTGGGCTGATTTTTCTTGCCTTTATTTTTCACTAAAATAGTACAGATATCAATTATGTATCCTAAACTGACAATGAACGAGTCTTAATATTTATTTTTTTAATTCTTGCAGAAGAACGGAAATATCCTCCAGATGGACAGATTAAGGTATTATTTCAAGCTAGAATATTCCTACAAGTGAGTATGATTTAATGCTTAAACTTCAAATAGAGTAATAATAAAACCTCACTAAAAGTGAGCGTGCTCCTGCCTAAGCAATGTATCAACCTATGATACAAAATCCTTGGCAAAATGTAAGGAAGATTCAATGACGTGTTGTATTTTCAGTATTGCTATTTCCAATTCTTTCATTTTTTGTTTTATGTACACTGTAATTATGTGACAAAGAAGCCATATACTGCCTAAATTATATTGGTCTTAAAAATCTGCATATACTATTATCATTCTCATTTCCTGCTTAAATTCTTATAGCCACTCCTTAACGTCAAAATTTTCTTTTCTTCTTTCTTATTTCGTGAACAAATACGATGATTACAACCGGAATATAGAATTCAAAATTGATTACCCATGGAATTTAAAGATAGGTTTGGTTTTACAGGATTTTATTTTCTTTCTTATCCAAATTAGTTTAATATTATGAAGAGAAGATCGTAAAGCATGATTCGTAGCTAATTTTCTTTACCAGTGATTTCATGTTAGTATGTTCGCTTTCGGTACATGTTTAAATTCTCCTGGAATTACGATGTTTTAGGTGAATGTACAAGCAATGTCTAAATATAATTAGTTCTCTCCAGAATTTACTGCCTAGCGCGTGCTTTGATCCATGAGGTGCCAGGTTCGATTCAAGGTGGAAGATCATAGAACATAATATTATAATTTAGATTCACTTTAGATTTTAAGTCTCTCCTTATATAGCTTCGCTGCTGACAAAGAACATACATACAAACCAATGTCTCAAAGAATCAATCAATCTAAATTCAATTTTAAAATGAATAAAAAAGAATTATTACTTGATTTTCGTCCATCCTCTTCTGTAATTCAACAGTATATTCACGTATTACATGGCTATACGTTATCTAACAGAAGGACATTTAATGTTAATCAAATAAAGAAATTTTTGAGTTACTATTTCTCAAGAACACCATTAGTTAGATATGTCTTTATGCCTATTTCTTATCAATATTTGTATCACTATCTATCACTGTTATCAAAATTTGGACAAAGCTTTCCAGTTAGCATTATCTCTACCATTGTAATATTCTGACAGAGTTTTCCGGTTATTTTCTCTATCATTGTAAAATGTAGTTTTCCAGTTACTATTTCTATCACTGTAAAATTTGGATAAAATTTTCCCACTCCGAGTTATAAGTGGTAAGCGAGTCACAAAGTGACGTCATAAAAATTGGGTGAAGCGAAGCTCAATAGTTTACTATAAGGGTGTGATAATGATTCAAACTTCACCAAAGCACCCAATCACAGGATATGGATATAAAGAGCATTTATACTTTGTATCGAATGTTGCGGGTTTGTACACCTACAAAAGTAAAGTAAAGGACAGAAAACTTCCAAGTTATATTTTGTAACCAACACTATTACATATTCAGGAGGTTCGTGCAATATCCATTATTTTTAAAAAAAACGTAGTTTTTGCTCAAGTTACTTTGATAAGCATTCTCTGCATATCATACTGCAGCACTAGTTTTGGAAGAGGATACAGAACTTTTAATATTTCACTTACTGGCATTAAAATGATGAAACACGTTTTTTATTATTTTAAATGAAAAACCCACTACCAAATTTCACGTCTCTAACTTTAAGGGATTCTGAGATACGGATACCCTATTAAAATAACTTCAACCCCATTTCACCCCCTCCACAGCAAATTTCGAATACTCATTCTTTAGTGGGACCTTACGTCACACTAAAGTACTGTCACATTTTAAGTACTGTCCAAAATTTCAAGTTTCTAGCATAAGAAGTTTGGCCTATGCGTTGATAAGTTACTCAGTATTTTTTTCTTTTATATAGAATGTACAGCTATCTTGCCCATTACTTACCTACAACTTACTAAGTTCTTGCTCCCTTCTGATCTAAAATGTTAGAAAGATTGCCGCATTGGTCACTGAAAATTCAGCAACTGCATACAATAGGACATTGGGAAAGGTAATTACTAATCTTAGTAACAATGTGTCAATTGCTCAATATTACAAAGCTCTGTACTTCATTTATTACACGTGTTCTCTTCCAAAACCAACTCACTGCAATACACAGCATGAAATACTCTCAAAGAAACAAACATACAAGGTCTGTCCAAAAAGTATTGAAACTGATAGTTTCTAGCCATGGGGACGAGGTTATCTACATGGGCAGGCATGTCCGTGCGGGATATCAGGTATACGATGCGATTCAGCTTAGTTATCTTTGCAGAGTGTGGATCGCACCCGGAGTGAGCAGTAGTTTTGTGGTATCGTCAGGAATCAAAATGCAACGTACGTACGATTGATCAGCAGTATGCGATCAAGTTTTGTGTGAAACTGAAAATCCGGTACTAACACTTTTGCCATGATTCGTGAAGCCTACGAGGAGGATGTCATGTCCAAAACACGAGCCACACGTCGTACGCGTGAGTTTCTATGAAATCATAATATGGCAAGACCATCTGAGCCTTCCTACAGTCCACACCTGATCCCGTCTGACTTCCTTCTCTTCCCTTGAATGAAACAGAGCCTGAAAGGATACCATTATGGGACGGTGGAAAGAGTGCAAGTAGCTTTAATACAGTGCCTGAAGGATATTCCGCTTGCAGACTTCGAAGAGGCGTAAAAAGCGTGCCAGAAGCGCTGTCAACAGGTACTAACGCAATATGATCTAATGTTGAAGAATTTTAACTTACTGTATATATATATATGCATTATTTTTCTTTCTTCGTGAATGTCGTCTCGATACTTTTTGAACAGACCAGTACAAGTCGAAATCGCTTAAAAACAAAATCAGTGAACACTCGGCATACATGTGCTTTAATCGTCAATTAAAAGAACATTTAAGAAATGAAATTATTATGAAATTAACAAGTATAACTTGAAACAATTGTCAGTGCAACATGTAATAGGAGGTATAGCTTGTTGCCAGAAATTCTGTGCAAGCATGCATTCCGTTGCCACATATAAATAATTAACTAATCAAAATTAAAAACAAATTTACAAATGTAGCTCTATTTAAAAAAATATTTCACATTAAAAATGATTTAAGTACTTCTAAAGAATTAACATGTCAACCCAGTAATATAATACATATTGTGGCCTCATTAAGTAACAAAAAAACAACATATAATAGTGTTACTTTCCATTCTATTATTTCATTCGAAACATTATACACAACAGTGATTTTGTAAAACTTGTATCACCATCACATTCCCAGAATCAACAAAACGGACCGATTTCAACACAAGTTTATGACAATTAAATAAGCTGATTTACGTTAAGAAAGAAAAAGCAGTGTTATATTTGACAATTCATTCAGAAATTGTTCCCCAATATATTTCATTACAAGAATATTGTTTTTAGATGTGATTGTATGGTCAACAGCAAACATCTATACTCATCTTGTATTCTGTTGCTAATAGCTTTGGAACTGCTAGATTAATTAAGACAGTTTTCCTGATATAGAAATAATATAATTGAGAGCCTAGTATCAAAAATCGCCTAATCCATTTTTTACCGAAATTGACTTATATATCGTTCGCCGTATATTTGATTTAAAGGAATTCAGTGGAAACAGTATTTTGTTTCAACTCTCGATATATCATACTGAAAAACTAGTTCAAATATAGGACTTTGTACGTGTATATATTGAGATTCACTACACGTTCTGCAAATTGCTCGATACTAATCTAAATAGATGTGGTGAATTTTGATACTAGGCGTCTTAATTTTCTGTTACACATAAGCGGTATTCAAAGCAGTCAACCGATTTCGAAATACTGAAAACAGAAAATCTAGAAGAAAAGCATTTTTGCTGTTCACTGTGAAAACTTAATTCACATATATATCGCAATAATGAATTAAATTCCTTAGTTACGATTATTTCCATGTTATACGAAAGTATCGCTAAAAAGATAAAGATTGTATTATAGATAAGCAGAATTATTTAGCGCGTACGGAAAGCTCTCCTTACCTGCACTACTTTTTGTTTTGTATCTGAGAAGTAGCCTTTCAGAGCCTTCATTCCATGGGACGAGGGAACGTGAGAATCCACAATGATGATCTGGTGATGGAGATCAAAAATTGTGCCAAACCTTTTCTGCAGTTGCTCATGCAGATGGCCCACTTCGCTGCTCACATACTCACCAGCCTGGTTTTTGGGACATCTCGCACTGTCTGGATGGGTTGCTACAAGGATTACTCTGGCCGGTTTGCTGGACTTACCACAATAACCTTACGACAAAACATACAGCTAACATAAATATATGATAGAAATATTAATCACGAGAATATAATAATAAACATATAGAAGATACACGAGATCTGCCACTGGGGCAAATATTAAGATTCTTACTAGAATTTCAAGAGCAATAATTTAAACTTTAATAAATATTATACTTCCAGAAAGTTAATATTATAGCTAACAAGTATTACACAAATATCTTGAGTCATATAATAATAATACAGTAAAATCTGTTAACTTGGTCATCTGTCTGAGAAGTTGGTTGCATTGATACATTATTCCTATGCTGTTATTGTTAAATCTTCCTCTGTTGGACACCTGAGCATCCTATACGTCATCATTTTAATTTCTTAGATTCCCTGTAGAATATATATATTTTTACAGTTGTTAGTGACCCAAGAGAGGAAAAAAAGTGTCCATTGAAAGCAATTTCTCCAAAAATACAGGAGGCAATATTACGGTTTGTTCCTTTTTATATTTGTTGTCGACAAGCGTAAGAAGTGCTTTTGCATTCATTTTTTTTAAACACTTATATTGAAAGACATCTGACAATCTAGGCGGATTTATTAAGCTATGGATGGAGGGATGCCTTTTGTTCTCTTCATGTCTTGGAAGCCTCTACCTTCTAACAAATTTGCAGGAATTTTATAACAAAAGGACAAACCTATTTATTAGGATTAGGATTAGGATTTTATATTTCTGGGCTGTCGGCATCTATGGCCATGTTAGCCCGTCACGTTTGAGGGATTACGTCCCTCGGCGAGCACGCTATGCGGAAAAAGGAAAGGAAGGAAGCGGCCTGGGACCGATATGTTAGGTACCATCCTAGCATTTGCCTGGTGTGAATTAAGAAAACCCAGGAAAACTCCATTCAAGATGGCTGGCCTGAAAAAGCTTTTTACACGTTTTCGACCGAATGTCCCCACCGGGAATCGAACTCGGGACCGCTCGCACCGAAGGCGAGAGCACGATCCTATTTATGTTTCGAAGTGAAAGAGAAGAAAGAAAACGACAACAGCACAAATCCTGGCTGGCCAACTATTAGTAAATCTGTAACTAAGGTCCGCTTTTGGTATTTCGCTAGCTAGGAAAATAACAAGTAATAGTTTCTACACTAGAAATGCGTACATTATACAATCTATAACAGTTTTGTTTGCAAACACAGTTATTGCTGTTGTAAGAATAATATGAAGCAAACAATATAAGTTTAACTTCCGATATCTCTGTCCATCCTGAAAGACTGACTCTTTAAACCCTTGCGTTCCAGGTGTCATTTTCCTATGTGCATGCTATAATATCAGGTTTTCATTTACTGTTAAAAGATTGTCTACACCGTTATATAGGACATAGTTATTGTGCACGCGCAGAGAGAGCATTCATATTACTGATAGAAAAAAATTATATTTGCATTGTGGAACATTTGGACCGAAAAGGGAAATTTTGATGTTCTGAAGAGATTTTTAGCTGCTTCAGGTTGGAAACACTGACTGGAGATCGAAGTTTTTTTCTTTTTTTCGATCTCGAATTAGCTAACTGTTTATCTTCAAAATAAACATGTGTGTGTCGTAATTGAATGCTCCCTTAGGCCCACCATATACTCAAACAAAAGATTTCTTTTTTTTTCTGTCAGTAAGGTGCTGCCACCTAAGGAGAAATAGTAAAACTAACTCGTGCCTTGCATCCACTAAAAAAATTCATCATCTCCAGGATTAATACGACCCTTAATAAAGGATACGTTTTCATGACATCCCCCTGGTATTTTGCAACGGAGTATTATATGACATCCACATGAATGTCACTGGAACGCAAGAAGTTTATTATTATTTGTGCGTGTACAAAAGTGTACCAACTACTCGTTATTAAAGATTTCTTTAAAACTTGCAAATATACATGTAAATATATATATATATATATATATATATATATATGAAAATATAATAGATAAAGAAACGAAAGAAAAACAAAATACACATTTTTTTATACCTAATGGTTCTGCTGGAGGGATTCGAGCTTGAAGAAAGGATAGCCAAAAACAACATTGCTGAAGTTGCGTGCTTGGAGGGTCGTCAAGACTGAACACCACTACATGGATGCAGCTTGTATTTCCAATAAAATGATCATATGTTATGAAATAACTCTCTTGTCCTGAAAATTCCCATATACTCAAATCACCAACACCGGATAAGGTAACCTGAAAAGGTAAGACATAAGGCATTATTATTATTATTATTATTATTATTACTATTATTATTAGTTGAACTTTTATATTATTATAGAGAACTAGAAACGATATAATATACATGAAACGAGATCATTAATTTTGACACCTACTTCATTTGTATTACTGCTACTAATTATTTTGTAATAAAGGACTGAAAGCATACATTAAAATAATAATATTTTCGTTATTTTAAATCAGATGTCTCCCAACTTTTCAGCCTCTGGGTCACACTGACTTTTCCTCTAAGTCCCAAAAGCCACGACCTAGCTAGCTCATTGTACCAACATATTATAACGCAAGCGCAATCTTGTGGGGAGCGGCAGAATTACGCAAACGTCAATTATGCTTGGTTAGTCGAAGTATACCGCGGCATCTTGTAGCGAGCTGCAGAACTAGAGCATCTTCAGGAAAAGTTCTGCTGCATGATCGTTGCCTGGAAAAATCGAGTGCTTTTATAACGACCAATTTTATATAAGACGACAAAATCCCAGTTCATATATTTATATAACTACAAGGCTACTGTTTCCTCAAAAACCATTTTACACACTGCATATCTGATATTACCTTTTATTGTAGTATGTGACACATTAAACTTTTACACCCTTTAAAAAATTGTACATGCAGTGTACACAAGATGATCCTTTATTATATATTTATTCTTCGTTGCTATGACAACTAGAAAATAAATTACATCCATATCTTTTCTTTTTCATAATCTTCTTCCTAGAGCAGCTTGTGCATAATTTAAAAGTACTTTTTCCCACAAATACAAGAGTGATGAAATACAAGTATCGTTATACTTTTGAATATGTTCTACGCTACAAGGACGCGTGATACAAATACGGGAGACAACTGAGAGTTGGACAGTTCCAAATTTTGAGTTCGGAACGACAAGTTCGATCTGAAAAACGAAATATAGTGCAGCCAGTGTGCTTTGTAACTATAGTTTCTTAGTGAAAATACAGTGTGTTTAATTATGAGAAGACAAAACAGTGCATTCTATTTATTCAGAACCCCGGCTTGTAATGGTATTAATTATTATTTGATTTGAAGTTACATCCCTTTTGTGTGGATTTGTATAAATATGGGGAAAAAAGGAAGATAGATAGTAAGTGCAAAACATAAAAAGAATGGGGTATCAATATTTCGTGATTCAGTCAATTAATAACAATAAGACAATGTATGTAATTCGTAATGAAACAATATCAATCCTCAAGGAATACAATATAAAACGACATTATAAGACTAAACTTTCTCAGAATTACTTCAAATTTACAAGAAATCTACGGTTAGAAAAATATGAATCATTGAAAAGCGGGTTGAAATCTCAGGAATTGTTGTTTGAGAAAGTAAATGCTGAACAAGAAACATTTTCCGCGTGGCTCATTCAATAGCGAAACATGGGAAACCACTTACTGGACGGCAAATTATTCAAGGGTTGATAACTGCAGCAGCAAAAGAAATGTGTCCAGAAAAAGCTAATTTATTTAAAAACATTAGTTTCTCAGCAAACACTGAGGCTCGAAGAGTAGATGATATTGCAGAAAATATATTAACTCAACTGTCTGACAAAAATCAACACTTAGAGTGGTTGTCTTTGGCCCTGGATAAGTCAACAAATGTTTCAGATGCTTAGTTGTTACTTTTTATTTTTATTATTTTTTATTCGATGGATAGATGAAAATTATGAAATACATGAAGGGCTTCTTGACATTCATAGCATTCACGGCACGATCACTGGAGAAATTATTTTAAAATAATATAAAATGATGTTCAAAAAACAATTTTCAATGGAAAAAAAGTGTATCACTACCGATGGTGGCAGAAAAATAAGTGTGGGAAAAATAAAGGTGTCGTTGTTTTCGTGTCAAAGGCCGTAGAAAATAAAGGTGTCGTTGCTCTCGTATCAAAGGCCGTAGAAAATGACGGTGTTCAAAACCATTAATCGTACCTTACATCATTCATCAACAGTCTTTGTGCGAAAAATGCTTGGATATAAGTTTTTAAAGCCAGTCATGTCAGCTGTTAATTACATCAGATCGTATGCGCTCGTTCATCGTCAATTCCTCGAGTCGATTGAAGAGATTGGAGAAAATTATTTATTAATTGTACTGCAGTACGTTGGCTTAGCTGCGGAAAAATTCTAACACGATGTTTTGAATTCTGAACAGTAATCGAAATTTTCTCGAATGAAAAAAGTTGTCCTCTGGGTGAGTTACCAACAATGAGTGGTTATGGAATTTAGCACTTTCTACATATTTAACTACACATATGAATGACTTTAATTTAAAATTACAAGGGGAAAACCAACTTATGCCTGATTACCCCATACACCCACATTACGTCTTTCGACAAAAATTTTGTTTCAAACCCAATAAAAAAAAAAAAAGTTTAATATATATCAAATTAACACCGACAACGTTTGGGAGGTGATTTCTGACACCAAGATAAGACAAAAAGTATAGACCAACCTGAGTGCACGAATGCTTCCTTTCGAAGTTATAGGCTGCCGAAAACAGGCACGAATTTTACAGGTCTATAGCTCCAATACTATGAAACCTACCGTAGTAGGCTCAAGACTTCATTTAGGAACTAATATGAGCCACATCCAAACATCCATGTTTTAGAATCCTAAGGTACTCACGAAACAATTTTTATAGAGGGAGTTTGGCTGCGGGCATATAATTTAAAGTACTCACCAACTACCTCTATAAAAAATGATACGGAAGTACCGGAGAATTCTGAAGCTTCGATATTTGGATAGGTCACATACTAGTTCCTAAGTGAAGTCTTGAGCCGACTACGGAAGGTCCCATAGTATTGGAGTTATAAACCTCTAAAATTAATATTTTCATATTTTCGGCAGCCTATAACTTCGAAAGGAAGCATATGTGCACCCAGGTTGGTTTATACTTTTTGTCTTATCTTGGTGTCAGGAATCACCTCCCAAACGTTGTCGGTGTTGTTTTGAAACACCCTGTATATCATTTTAATATATATCAAGCATTCAGTCATCAAACTGAGACTCCATTTCCGGTAGAATTTGGAACTAAAGGTTTGGGTGCTTTAAGTCTCGTTTTTCAGATTTTGATGCAATTGCAAACGACATCAAGATTTTTCAAAATCTTTTTAACGACGCCATAGAAGCCCTTGCCACCAAATCTTCAAATGGAAATGACTGATTTGCAGTGTAGCGATACTTTTAAAGAAAAAATATTTAAATTCATCATTGCCAGAATTTTATAAGTCTTCCACGCGCAAAATCCAATCGTGAATCGAAAATGCTAACAATTCATAAGTCTGCTATTCTTTAAAAAAACACCCTACATCTATTACACAGTTTGATCAGTTGCATAAATTTGCTCGTGGCATTCCTTTTACTTTCGAACTACTTATTTGTCTGAACCTTCTCCAAAATTATATATAAATGTAATGAAAGATCCAAGTTAACTGATGAGCATTTGAAGTCGCTGCTGATAATTTCCACTAGTAAATTTGATCCACAACTACAAACAATTGTAAGTGGAAAGTTACAGCTGTATAAATCTCATTAATCATAATTTAAATGTTTAATTTCATTATGCGAATTACCTATGTATGTCACTTATTGTAAGATTTTAGGATAAGTCACATATCTTTAGTTACAGTTAAAATGTTCAATTTCGTTAGGTATGTCAGTTATTCTAATATGACTAAGGGTTTCTTATTGGTTGTATAAAAACATCTGATTGTTATTTTGTATGATTTTACTTAGTAAATTTTTTAACTTAATCAAAATAAATTCTGACGGGCCTGATTGGTAATGCTCGCGGGCAGTTGTTTGGAGACCCATATTTTAAATAATGACAGATGAAAATAACACAAACAAACAGGGCCGTGCCGTGGAAAATCAGCACCCGGGGCGAGAGTATACGACGACGTTCCCATACGTATATTCCAAACAATTTTTCGTATCTTTTTTCCTTCTTTCTCTCGAATTTTTCGCCCCTCTTACTTCGGCGCCCGGGGTCGTCGCCCCGCTCCCCCCACGGCACGGCGCTGCAAACAAATACAGCCATTTCAAATCTGAGATTAATTATGTGAAATCCTTCACTTCCTTATAGTTTTAATTGCTACTGAGCAGTGATGAAAATTTTCCGATTCATGAAAACATACTCCACTTATTCCTACATCGTTGTTTAGTCGAGATGTGAGGTGGAAAATTTTCTTCTATATTTTTCCGGAAAATTTTCCGTTCTTAACAAATATCAGTGATTAAGTAACTATTCGTCAGTATTCATAAAATTGATTGAATTCATATATAGAAACGTTAAAAAGTGAAAGATCATTTAAAGAATCTGAAAATTTTCATGGCTCAGACAATTTTCAGTACGATGTAGGAACTAGTGGAACAATTTTTCATGAATCGAAAAATTGTCCTGTACAGTGATGAAAATTTTCCGATTCATAATAACATACTCCACTTATTCCTACATCGTTGTTTAGTTGAGATATGAGGTGGAAAATTTTCTTCTATATTTTTCCTGAAAATTTTCCGTTAACAAATATCAGTGATTAAGTAACCATTCGTCAGTATTCATAAAATCGATTGAATTTATATATATAAACGTTAAAAAGTGAAAGATCGTTTAAAGAATTTGAAAATTTTCATGGCTTAGACAATTTTCAGTACTATGTAGGAACAAGTGGAACAATTTTTCATGAATCTAATGAATAAGTGGAGTATGTTTTTATGAACCGGAAAATATTCATGACTTTTAATAAATTGAAATTTTAAATAATAGAATGGGATATTTGTACTCTACGAACTCGATGTATGTTCTCTGCACTTTGCATACACACACACACATAGAGAGAGAGAGAGAGAGAGATAGATAGATAGATAGATAGAGAGAGAGAGAGAGAGAGAGAGAGTTGAATTGAGTTGATTTTGAGTTTGACGTCCCTTTCAGCAGCGAGACTATATAAAACGGTACCAACTGATTAACGTGGAATCCGAACTACATGAGCTCCCGCTGGGAATCGAAGCCAGGTTTTCCATGCCAAAGCAACGAAGGAGCTCGCAGAGCAAGAGAGAGAGAGAAACACTGTAAAATTTTATTTCCCAACTTGAAATAGAAAATTTTCCGGTTCCCGAAAGCTAATTGGAAAATTGTAATTTGTTGCTGACTAACTTTCCTCTACTGAAATTCAACTTTGTAGCTCTATGTGGAGTTAAATATAGTGGAAAATTTTCCACCTAACATCACTATACATAATATCCAAAATTGTCCGGCCTCTGAAAAGTGTTTTCCACTTGTTTCTACATCGTGATGAAACTTTTCCGATCTATGAAAATTCCTTTCACTTGTTTCTACAGAGCAATAAAACTGTCCGATTCACAAAAAAGTTGTTTTACTTTTGCTTCAAAATGATGGAAACTTTCCGACTCATAAAAAGTTCTTCAATTTTTCCATATAAGGCAGAAAATATTTCGATTCATGAACAATTGTTTAACTTGTTCCTTCATAGTACTGAGAATTGTCTGTCATGAAAATTATCAGATTCTTTAAACGATCCTTCACTTTTTTAACATTTCTATACATGAATTCAATCAATTTCATGATTGTTGAGGAATTGTTACTTAATCACTGATATTTGTTAAGAACGGAAAATTTTCCGGAAAAATATAGAAGAAAATTTTCCACCTCACATCTCGACTAAACAACGATGTAGGAATAAGTGGAGTATGTTATTATGAATCGGAAAATTTTCATCACTGTAGGACAGACAATTTTTCGATTCATGAAAAATTGTTCCACTAGTTCCTACATCGTGCTAAAAATTGTCTGAGCCATGAAAATTTTCAGATTCTTTAAACGATCTTTCACTTTTTAACATTTCTATACATGAATTCAATCAATTTCATGATTGCTGAGGAATTGTTACTTGATTTTTGTATTTTTTTTTAAAACGGAAAATTTTCCGGAAAAATATAACGGAAAATTTTCCACCTCACATCACTACTACTGAGTCATTTTTTTTAAAAATTAATTTAAGAGACAATTATTCTTGGCAAGAGCAATTTAATTATCATCACCTTACGGCATGTAACATACAAACTTCCATCATCCGTTTATTACTTTTTCAATACTTACATCTATTAAATATTGCATTAATTTTTAGTATCTTATACAAAGAAATGTGTTCTGAGTAAAATATAACCTTAACAAGAATTCTAACATATCAAAGGTAATATTACGTAATTATTCACATGGTAGTTGATAAATGTAACTTCCTTTAAGGGAAGAGAAATTTTGTTAGGATCTGTACTTCAAAGCTATTCCATTACCTGTTGGATATCAATTCCCTTTGTATACTGATAGTTGTACGTATCAAACGTTAAGGAATTCTGTCTGGAACCAATGGTAACATCCATTTCGATCTGCATTTTGCTCGGAGAATTTGGCCTTGCTGAAAGATAAAATAAAATAAAATTTTAATAAAATAAATTTTGAAAAAAAAAAAAAAGCAGTAAACACTGAAAGGAAATAATAACTTTTAGGAAATATAAGCAACCCTGGAAGAAATAACGACCAAGACTTGCAATTAGATATCTTTTCTTTGAATTCACCTTGCAGGACTTAGAAAATACCCGAATAAAACCAGGTGCTAGATTCGAGCCCGGAACATCCAATCGTGAAGCAAAAATACTAACAGTCAGGGGTGTAGCCACGGGGAGGGGGGAAGCATTGGGGCCAGGCCCCCCCAAATGATTTCCTGGCCCCCCTAATGACCAGATGTTAAAATATCATCGTGAGATTTCCTCGCTTCAGTCATTTAAAAATAACAAAGTTTACATGTGATTAATAATTTACGGTAAAATAGTATGGAAAAATAGTATTTTATCATACCGATCACCAAATAGTATGGTATTTCTTCCTTATAGCGATCCGAAAATAGTACGGTATACTTTTTGTGACAGCAGATTACACAATTTACGGCGATTTGTATTTGACAGTTTGAAGACAAACGTTTTGTCAAGGTACTATAAATTCTACCATAAAACAATGGTATTAAACTAAATTGTAAGTACATTATATTATTTATATGCTGTAATTAGTGTTTTAAGAAAACTTTTTTTATCAGATGGAAGATTTGGTGAAAAACAACGTTTTTATTCAGTTTTTCAGTTTGGATTTAATTTGCTTTTTTAAATGCTATTTCGTGCAAAACAGAAAGTGAGATAAAGCTGTTAATAAAATAATTATGTCTTTTTAGTCACTAATAATAAATACACATTTTTGTCACAAAATCTTAAATAAATTAAGTGCAATTTCAAAGAAAATCAGTCTTATGTATAAAAGTAACCAAGAAAGTGCTGTCGGTTTTTGTGGAGGCCTACGATAATTGGCCCTCACACCGTGAGTTGAATGTGGATGGAGATAAGGCGAAAGTCAGTTCTTGATGTTTATATATATCCAACATACTACCTGGTTGTGGCAGTTCAGTTACACCGTGAACTTGCGTAAGGACAGAGTAAACATAAAACCACCAGGAGCGTCATAGGGCGTGTATGCTGTACGAGTTCAAACTGGGGTCAAACGCCGCAGCAGTGTGGCGGAAGATATGACAGGTCTTTGGTGAGGGTGTCGTGACTGAGCGGACACTGCAACGGTGGTTAACAAGTTTAAGGACGGTGACGAGACACTCGAAGACACACCATGTGCCGGAAGACCAAGACATGTACAAAATGTAGATCTTCAGACAGCAATTGAGCCGAACAGTTACAAGACATGTGAAGAACTGCACTACCCTGATGCCGTAAACGTCGCCAACATCTAGTGGCCCATTTGCGGTAAATGTCGATCGTCGCTATAGCGACGCGTCCAGGAATTGCCGGTAGTGTCCCACTGGCGGCAAGGTTTCGTCGAGTCGAAACATATATCATTAGTCGGGGTGTTGAAGTTACCATCGCGTAGCAGCGAGAACTTCGGTTATGTCCGCGCTCCTTAGATTCTTCGCGGAGAATCGCGAAGGGACCAACACGAACTATTGCCAGTCATGTGCGTGCGGCTATTATTATATATTATTTTACCTGACGAATTGTTCCTAAAGTGAGCTCCGAGGGTCAAGAATAACCTCTGCCTCAACATCATGAAGTGAAAAATCTTGAAATAAGTGCGATAATTGTATGAATTTAGATGACAACTGTCGTCAATAATTAGAAAGTGAGTATGCGAGAACTATGAAATAAAGTAAATAGACACGCGTCATTTTGTTACAAAACTACATGGCGAACACATGAGCACTCTGATTGGCCAAATTAAAAAGATCTTAACGATATATCCCTTTACAAGCGACGTTTCCTTCATCCCCTTCGTAGCGAAGTAGGAAGAGAGCTCGCCTAGTAATCATAAGGTTGGTGGTTCGAGTGATCTTCGGGGTAATTTTTTTGATACTTTTTAAAAGTGTTTTTTGACTCACCTTAATGTAACTAAATCTCACATATAGCCAATTTAACATATTTTGGGGGAGTAAATTTGTGGTTCATTGGCGTTTTGTCGCGTCTCTGCCGCTGGTGGTATAATTTTCAAAACGGGAGAGGGGCCACCGGGGATCGTCGCTGCGGCGCCGCCAATGTTTGGTGAGATGTCGCTAATTGCCCATTTGTGGTCCACCGACGCTTACGCCATGGGGAAAATTCAGTGTGAGTGGCGAAACCATTCGGCAGCACCTTCATCAACTGACGAAACACTAGAAGTTGGGTCGATGGGTCCCACATAAATTGACTCCGGGTCAAAAGGCAACGCAAGCAGACACCTGTCTTTCTTCGCTGTCTCGTCTGAGGAAGGAGCCATTTCTGGACAGTGTTGGCATGTGATGAGAAGTGGGTCCTGTGCGAAGTTCCGCGGCGCCGTCATCATTAGTTAACATCCCATGAACGGCTCAAAAGAGCCGAAATCAGCACTGCACTAGAAGAAAGTCCTCCTGTGTGTTGATGAACTGCTCGCGTCATCGTGCATCGGGAACTGCTACCAGCTGGTCATAGCATCAATGCAACTGTGTACTGTCAGCAGTTGAGCCGTGTTCAAGAGAAACTCAAAACTCTGGAGCCAGAAATTCTGAATCCCAAAGGGGTCCTTATGTTACAGGACAACGCTAAGCCCCACGTGGCTGGATGATTCGGGACACCATTCTACGCCTTGGATAGGAAATACTATTGCATCCGCCATACTCCCTAGACATTGCACTGTCCGATTATCATCTGTTTCCTTCCTTGGACAATCACCTTAAAGGATGGCAGCTCAAATTCCTAGTAGAGGTGCAAAATGCACTTGATACCTTCTTCGCTTCACGGTCCACCAACCTCTACCGCGATGGAATCCATGGCCTTCCAGAACGTTTGCAGAAGGTTGTCTATCTATTCTTGATCTTCCAGGTACGTGTTAGGTGACATATGAATGTTCGGAGGTGGTGGGTGAGAAAGCGATAGAACTTTCTTGGTTACCTTTATAGATAGGTTCTGTATATTGAAATAGTTATGTGCAAAGGTATAATGTTTGGTCCGGGGCAGTAGTTCTTGGTTAAATATAATAAAAACTATTTGTAATATAATTTATAAAAAATTAATAAATAATAATAATAATAATAATAATACAGTGAAACCTCTACTAACGGACACCTCCCGTAAAGGACATATTTTGTAATCCCCAAAACTGTAATAGGAAAAAAACATATTGGCAAATCTCTCTAAAGCGGACACTCTCTAGTACGGACACGGACAGTCTTTTCTGTCTTTCATAGGTATTATTTACCTCCATATTACGGACATTTTCTCTAGAAACAAGTTGAAAAGTACATTAAAAATACATTTAGTAATTCATACATGTGTCATCAAGAAGCATTGTGACAACATTTTGCCTCCTGGGCCGCGGTGGCTCAGTGGTAGAGCGTTCACCTCTGGTGCTTGGGGTCTCGGGTTCAATCCCAGCCACCACCAAGTGAACTTTCTGGTGGACAAACATCGTGTGCGTGGGTTTTCTCGGGGTTCTCCCGTTTCCTCCCACTTTCTTCATTTCTCATAATCACCGTCTCCTTTAGCCTAACCGGCATAACTGTGGGACGTAAAACTCAAAAGATTTCATTTTTTTTTCATTTTGCCTCCTCAACTTTGACTCAGCAACCCAGACGAAATCTCTGTTTAAAAACACTCTCATGTCCTTGGCCTGCATTCCACTACCACCCAACTTGTTTTAGACACAAAAGTGATTGACAGTTGCTTGCCGTTTGGGATGACACGTTATGCTACTGTCCCGCTGGAATCTCCAACCAAGCAGAAGACAAGTTTGGTATTTTTTGCCCGCGTGTACACATAACGTACGAAAAAAGATATTGCTGGACTACAATTAACCCACAAATTAAAGCGACATACTGAAAACTAATAAGGAGCGATAAATGTAAAGCGCAGAAAACTATAACATCTTATTTCCATGTTGTGCCTGGAACATAGAGTATTGGATGGCGGAGGATAATGCAGGTACAATAACATTTTTGTAATATTCGTAAATACATGATTCATGCGAAAATATCTTTTTCTAATTGCATATTATATTCTTTAGTAATTTACGTAAGAAAATATTGAAACCTCTTTAAGGCGGACACCTCTCTATAGCGGACAATTATTGATTCCCCACGGCTGTCCGCTTTAGAGATGTTTCACTGTAATAATAATAATAATAATAATAATAATAATAATAATAATAATAATAATAATAATAATAATAATAATAATAATAATAATAATAATAAGCAAAAAACAGTGCTTTTAGTTTTCCGGAAGGAACCAAAATTTTTCAGTTTTTTCAAGCTTCAAAAACACTAGCTGCAACACTTTTTTTTTTTTTTTTTTGTAGATTGTAGCTGGCCCCCCTTCAAAAACGACGGACCCTTCCTATAGAAATCTGCTGGCTACACCCCTGCTAACAGTTAATGTAGATCTATTTTCTTACAAAAATGTAAATGTTGTAATATCCCGCACATGGTTTTATTTACTAGCAACGGACACGTGCTCATGTTTCTAAACCAATCATATGCGTCCTACTACAAATTACTACAGTGGCAGTCGATAGGGCCACCAGCGCCACCGCCATACGAGTGGAGAAGCTATAAAACCAAGAAGATTACAGCGACTACTCAGACAACACAGATAGTTAACATATACAGATAGGTTTTTGTAACTTAAATTAAAATATAAATTATTAATTTATTAATACAGACATTTTTACATGGATTTTCGCCACCCTTCTCAAGTGGTTTTGCCATGCAAATACTATTGCATGCAGCATGACCGATACAGGTTTTTTTTCCTGGTTTCCAGGTTTTTTATCCCTCTATCAAGACAATAAAATCTTCTTTCGCGCTTTCCTATCTTCTATTTTACCCTTCTTTCTTTCTATTTACACATTATCCACAGATACGCGAGTAAACGTCTTTCGAAAAAGATAGAAACCGCGAGACACACCCACCGACAGCAGCTTTAGGTTACTAACTGCATTGGGGAGAGGCATGTAGAATGTTGGTTGATGTCTTACCCACTATCCAGGGCGCGGGCTTTCCCGAGGGGCGTCCTTATTTTTAACTTTTCTGTTTCGACTACTATCAGTCTTTGGCTGATCCCTCCACTCCTTTAACTTGCTGGGAGCTCTAGGCCTCCTTTCCTGCCCACTTAGTGCTCGGAACTCTGTGGGACTCCTAACCTCAGCCACCCAGCTTTCGTGGAGCTTTGTGGCTTTCAAACCTCCCTCTGCTTGCGTGGAGCATTGAGGATCCTAAATTCACTCCACCTAGCTTGCTTGAGGCTCTGTGGAGATCCTTCCCTCGGCTGCTTGGGCATTGAGATACCTCTCTTTAACTACCTGTAGTATTAGTGAACTATTTATATTCCAGTGATTCTGTATTACACTATTCATAATAAGTGGGAGAAACGTTTTCGGGTATAATTTAGTTCTACCTATACCTGCATACGCAGAACTTTTCAATTTTTTCAAGAATAACACCCACCATTTCCTTTAAAAAGAATAATTTCATATAGGATATTTCGAAAACTTCATTTTCTTCGAAGGACATACGTGGATTAAGCTAAAAAGAAAGGATAAAAGAAAGAAAAGAAAAAAAACATTAAAAATTGCAAAGCTGAAATCAACGAATAATTTTAAAGTCTTTCATTTACACGCAATGGAAATCTTCAAGACCTGCATTTAGATTTTTTTTTTTCATATCTTTTTATTTCTTAAAACAGAAGTACTGGTACGTTTCCGGTTGCTATTTTTGAACCAATACATATGGAAGTTAAAGAATAATGATGAAATAATGAAGTGAATGAAAACGAACACAAGCACAGAGTCGTTAACACATGTAATGTTTGTCCATTACACAGCTCTTATGACTTTTTAAAATTGTGCTTATTAAATATGCAGATTAATTTTTAAAAATGTATGCATAATATTATCAAACTGCGAAATACATACTACTATGGTGGATTTTTATATTTTAATCACCTAAAAAATAAATCTAAATGGTGGGATTTTCAGCCTATAAGGGACTCTTGCCAGCCAGCCCAACGCTAATTATCAACATCCTGCTTTTTCGATACAACCTACTCTTAGTACTTTCAATTACCAACGTTGCATTCCTTGTTTACTTTAGAAGGGAATAATCACTACGAGTATAATACACTATTTTCTGTGGAAATTTCAAGACTATAGGCTATTTAGAAATTTTCTCGAACATTTTCAAGTATTTCAGCTTAGGACTATATAAAATGCAAATGTGTCAACTTCAGCTTAAACCCTACAAAATATATATTCTAGGATGTAACACATATAGTTCTATAATTAATCCAGATAGAACGAGAAATGTAAGTGTGAAATAAAAATTACAGTGTAAGTTTCCGATCTATAAATATCACATAACAGACTTACATTTCAAGTTTATACTTGGTGGTCCCGAACTTCCTTTACTTCTTCGGAACAGACTTGAGAAGTACCCAGCTTTCAATGAATCGATGAGAGTTGACTTGCCAACACCAGAATGACCAAAAAATTTCACTTTTATCCTTGAAATTGGTTGCGCAGTTGGAATCAATTGACTTATATATTCTTCCCTCTGATGTTCCTTTAAAAAAAATAAATAAACAAATATGATAAAATATAAGTTACTTTGACCTAAAAATCTATAGTTTCATGTTACTTAAAAAAACTCCACCTATTGAACCTATAGATGAGCTTGATTTTTACACACTGATCGCAAGTACAACAGAATTTGATTGAGGTAATGTCCATTAATTTCAAAATTCAACTTTTAAATAGTGTGGTATGAAATAATTTAGAAGTTTATCGAGGTGAGTACTATCTCCAAGATATATACCACAAACATTCATTAGTCAATTACTCGAATATGCATGAGGTAATATAAGGGTTTTGATCGGCGCAAATCTGTCATCAACATTAAGGGTGACGGGTAAGACCGTTCAAATCATTTTTTTAAGCGATGTTCAAAATATTTATGAAGTTGAAAAACAATGCTGTGGAGGATTAGGAGAGCAGAGTTTTCTTCAACATTGGAAGGCAAGCAGATTTGCGGCTTATTCTTGGGGTTGGGGGGTGGGGGTGGGTGACACTCGTATTATGGTAGATGAATCTGATTTCTGATGTGAACTTGTTGTATATTATACAGCAAGGAACATCAATTTAATCTCACTTTCTTTTGTGGCAGTCGGACACAAATCATCACATTTCTCCCCCAAAAAACACATTTCAAATCGAATTCTTGGGGGGACAGTCCCCTCCAGTTCCAAGATTGAGGGGACATGTCCCTCTCACCCCCTCGGGATTTGCGCCAGTAGGGTTTTGATCGGTAGCATAAAATATGTATCGAAGAAACATTGTTTTATTAGTAACATTTTATACTAATTTGCTGTTTATCTTTAGAAGTGTTTTGTATGGTAAACGGAATGCAAATAAGCTAATTTCTCTTTCATTTTTTAAATGTTTGGAATTCAACATTTTTTTTTTTTTTTCAGCCAACGAGGTAATATAAGAGACCAGATGCAGCTTAGTATTATATAGTGCTACATTTAAAATAATAGGGCGCGTGTTACAGCAGTTTTTAATATTTGACCTAGAATGAAAGAATAAGGGTGAGGATTACAATTATAATAAGATGTCTATATCTCGGATTCTCGAGAGACCCGTTTAGCCATCTGTTGAGTTGTTCAACACTGTTATGGACGAACTCTTTCATAAGACAGAGGCCGCGCATGTTTCCAGATTGTTGCTAAGGATAAGTTATGGTTCGTTAAAAATCCGAATGCAGGAATAAATGATGAGTGGATATACAGTCATTTAAAGTAGACGACTGTATCCTCACGGACTGGATGGTTTTCGATATCTTATATATTACTTTACAGTTCAAAGTGGAAGATATCCGCATCTTTCAGAGAAGTATTTGGATCTATTATTAACTCGTTCAAGTAGAGTTCGTTTAAAACCAAGCCAAAAGCTCATCCTATTAATGGCTTATCTACTGCCTATATTCTTTTCTAGTTGGACGGTGGCAGAGGTTAGTAAAACGATAGACGGGATAATTAGGAAATTCGTTAAGAAGATCCTGCCTCTCCGTATGTCCATTTTAAATGGTATTTATTCTAGAAAAGGGGATGAAAGTTGTGCATACCATATGTTCGGAATGTTGTAAAACGGAGTATATTGAGGAATTGGATTAAACTCTTAAGCAATAAGAGTGATGTTATTTGAAAACTTGCAATGGAGATCAAATTTTGAAGATTTTACTAAGGGTCTGGGTAACGAGACAGGAATAAAGGGAACAGTTTTATCCTTTATTTTATATATATATATATATATATATATATATATATATATATATATATATACAGGGTGTTAATTTATTATGTAGCCAAAATTCACTGGTGAAATCTTTACACCTAAACAAACAAACAAACAAAAAAAAAATCCATATGAACATAGAGCGAAAAACGCGTTGTTTCAAAGTTACAGGATGCCGAAATCAAGAAAATTGTAACTTTGAGACTGCCTAGCTCGAAAACTATGAGGGATATCAAAGACGCTTAAACAAATATTAGAGGAACTAGCACGTCTATTTAAATAACCACGTTCCAGAGTTGGGTTGTACCGGCGCATATGATTTTAGAGAGAGAGAGGAGAAAGAGCGGAACCTATACCGCAGCTCCCTCTATAAAATCCATTGCGCCGATATGTCTCAACTCTGAAACATGGTTATTTACACAGACAGCGTACTAGTTTCTTTAATAGTCTTTAACCGCCGTTGATATCTTTCATAGTTTCCGAGCTAGGCAGACTCAAAGTTACAATTTGCTCGATTTCGACATCCCGTAACTTTGAAACAACGCGTTTTTCGCCCAATGATCATATGGACTTTTTTTTTTATTGTTTAGGTGTGAGGATTTCACAAGTGGATTTTGGCTACATAATAAATGAACACCCTGTATACATACATACATACACACACACATTATATATATATATATACCTAAAAAGCAAAAGGAATGAGTTCGATAAAAGGGGTGGGATTACAAGTATTATAATAAGATGGCCATATTTCGGAATCCATCAAATTTAGTATTTATTTGCCTTTGTAAAATAATTAAACATTGTTAAAGCGTTTTTCCATCTAGAAGGGAAAAAAGGAAGTATATATATATATATATATATATATATATATATATATATATATATATATATGAGAAACAGGCACAAGAATTACCAAAGAACTTAATGAAACCACCAACAGATGTCAGGTGTTGACCGATACCACAGAACAAGGCTTGTTTACTTTTAAACTAACACAAGTACACTATTTGTTCCATAGATGGCAGTACAGTTGGCTGTATTGTTTTAGTAAAATTTTCGGATAACCAGAGCATTTTAAATAAATACTTTTAAGCATATATTTTATCTTATAATGATTGTTATTGAATTAATGAAAGTTATTACTTGAGCAATGCATTCATTTTAACAATTACTACATTATAACTTTCTTCTTACAGTACATTATTGTCAAACTGGAATACTAAGGAAATTTTAAGGATCCACTAGACAAGATCATACTTCACAGGATCATTTCTGTAGTATGATTGGCATGTGTCTTTATCGAAAGATGAAGTCACTTAATCCACGATGATGAGATACAGTTGCTTTTCCTGAGCGTGAAGCCGATCTACAGTTCATTCGAACTGTTTGGTCATTGATGATCGCACCCATTTCTCTCTGAAGTGTGGAGGGAAAAGCAACTTTCTGAGTGGCTAAAAAAGTAAATAAATAAAACTTGATCAACTCCAATGTGAAAGGTACTACGGCCTCGTACTTCTGTACAGAATTTAATGTTCCTTTTCCTATCTTAACTATCTAAAAGATCAGACTTTGTATCTCAAGATAACGCCCATTTTAAATAAAATTTCTTCATCTCCCACAATCATGTTAAATTAAATCATTGTAGGCCTGTAGGAAATGCCCAATAATTTGGGGTGTAGATGTCCCATATAAATAACATGTGGAGAATTTTTCAGTTCTCTATAGAACCACTCTAAAGTTGGATTTTTTTTTTAAATTTTTGGTAATTTACTTAGGTAACGCTAACGACAACGTACAAACATACTGAATTTCAAGTTTTTATTCCAATTCCAAGTGCCAAAAATATGAGATTATAGGTCCAAAAAAGATCCGTTTAAATAATATGGGGAATTTCTTTATCCCCAATTTAGACCCCCTAAAAATTAAAAATATTCACTTTTGGCAATTTTTCTCTGGGTTACTCCCAGAAAGCTAGCTACAATCATGCCAAATTTCAATTTTCCACGTGAAACGGAGGTACCCCTTTATGTCAGTTCATGTAGTTTTATATATAGTTAGGACTAGTCTTTGGCTAGCTGGGGCGTCCAGACATCCGCGTTCGCTCTGCCTACGGCCTCGTGTTTCTTATGTATCAGCCTTTGTATCAAGAGTGAATTTTGTGCATTTGCTCTTAACATTTCCTGAATTTTGGCCTAGCTTGGAGCTCCATCCCATCACACCCATGTTTACTCACCGTGCGGCCTCGCGCCTCTTAATTCCACAATTTTACATAATTTCAAGTTTTTTTTTCGTATTTCAACTATCTAAAAGATTACATTTTGTATCCCAAGAAAACGCCCATTAAAAAAAAAATATATATATATATGGGATTTCTTCATCTTCCCTTTAGACCCCTTAAAAACTAAAAATATTCACTTTTGACAATTTTCCTGTGGGTTAGTCCTGGAAAGCTACAATCATGCCAAATTTCAACCCTCCACAGCAAACAGAAATACCCCTTTGTGTCAGTTCATGTAGTTTCATATATAGTTAGGATTAAGATACAGGGTTAAAGGTGCTTCGTAATGATGTCCATACGAGACGTTCGAATTTCTTGCGAAATATCGAGTTATGTCGAATTGTATATGAAAGGTTCAGAAGGAGGATCACAAGATATTTCCCATAGTAATAGATGGGGGGAATTTACCATTTTTTTTTTTTTTTCATTTAGAGTGGGGGTTCCTTTTGCGAACCCTGGTTTAGATGCACCATTTGCAGTATCGTACCATATGACCTATGAGTAGTAAATTCGACTATGGAAAAATTTATGTGGTGCCCCCATGCTTGATGCCCTAAGCATGTGCTTATTTTGATTTATGGTTAACCCAACACAGACTACTGTCCCTATTTTTATTGTATAAATTATTACATTCACGTCGGGCCTTTCTTGCGATTATTGCTCCTCAGATAGGTTTTTTTTTTTTTTTTTTTTAAACAATGGTAACCAATTTTTGTAACAAAGCATCTAGGAACTTTTGGATAATCTAATATTTTATGAAAATATATGCTTACAATAAACGTAACACATTATATGTAAGTCATTTATACACTTCTATATATTTTGGCAGTATTATGTAAATAATGCATTTTGCACACATTCAAAAAGTTCGACGAAAAATACAATCAAATGTTTGCATCATTTTAGTTGCATTTTGTGTAGATGATAACCTTTGTAGTGAAAAAATGAAAATAATAATAATTTACGAAATATTTTTAACGTTTCTGAGGTATCTGATCTTCCATTTCAGATCTTTCCAAACAGCATACTTCCCTTTTATCAATTATACTTTTCGAAAACCTTTCTGTTGTTCGAAAGTATCCCAACCACAAGCGTTTTATGTCCCAAAATGTGAGAAAAACGGAAATAGTAATAGACTATTGATCCATATACACTGTGTGTTTCTTTTACAAATAATCTTCAGATAATCTCAATCAGACTGAGTCTACTCGGTTATCTACAATTCTTAAGAAACCAATGTATATCTCGCAGTTCAGCACGTATAATGTTTCAGCGTCTGATAAAGCATAATATTTTAGCTATATTTATTAATTTATTTTACATATTTACACCCTGAAAGAAATGTGACCCAGAAATCGAGAAATTCCTTTACCAACAGTAAGATTTTTATCTGGATAAAAACCTTCCATATATATGCCTAGTAAATACTATGCAATACTAAAAAAAGACTTATTTTGTGGAAAGGATAAAAATTTGCTCTGTACCAGCAACATTGCCATCTCGATTTTTTTGCAAGTACATGCGAGAAGAATCAAATTGTATAACTAAGGAATAGAAAGACGCCAGCAGAGATTCCTGTAGCGTACCAACTACGGAAACTGCATCCTACCTACTAGACGTGTTTCGTTCACTGAGGAAAAAACATCACACTCACGTGACATGAGAAGACCCGAATGTGTTATAATTAGTGGTGTCCATGTTTTATCCAAATTTAATTCATAAGAGTTAAAAATGTTAGATTTTTTGTTTCAATGAAAACCTTCGAACACTTCCCATCCCATGTTATTTTATGATGAATTTAGTTTTGGTGTGCGCAAGGTTCTTGTATATTGTCATGTTTAGGAAGGCCTGATATACACATATATTTTTATTTGCTCAATTTTTCGTTCCTAACGTGTTTTATGTTATATTTTGTATTGTCAATGCATGAGTCATTCCATTCACAAATCGCTTCGTACACTCCTGATGAAGAGAAGAAATCAATGTAGTAAAAATATCTGTAACCAGTTAATTCTTTCTCTACATTCTCTATGTTATATATGCTGTACAAGAATCATTGAAAAAGCTGTATTCTACGGTTCAAGATAGTAATAACAAGTAACAACACTCAAATAAATTTATCGCTACCTAAAATTACTAAAAAAGGATTAGCTATCAATTTTATCCAAAAATAAGTAGGAAATCATTATGTTATTTATATTGGACACCTTCTACAACTCAAAATGTTTAGGAACTTTCGGCAAGATAAGAACGATGAAATTTGGCATGATTATAGCCTTCTGGTACTAACCCACAGGAAAACTGCCAAAAGTGAATATTTTTAGTTTTTAAGGGGTCTAAAGGTGGGAGATGAAGAAATTCCAATATTATTTAAAATGGGAGTTATCTTGAGATACAAAGTCTGATCTTTAGATAGTTAAGATAGGAAAAGGAACTTTAAATTCTGTACAGAGGTACGAGGCCATAGTACCTTTCACAATAAAGTTTTATTTATTTTTTTAACCACTCAGAAAGTTGCTTTTCCCTCCACACTTCAGAGAGAAATGGGTGCGATCATCAATGACCAAACAGTTCGAATGAACTGTAGATCGGCTTCACGCTCAGGAAAAGCAACTGTATCTCATCATCGTGGTTTAAGTGACTTCATCTTTCGATAAAGACACATGCCAATCATACTACAGAAATGATCCTGTGAAGTATGATCTTGTCTAGTGGATCCTTAAAATTTCCTTAGTATTCCAGTTTGACAATAATGTACTGTAAGAAGAAAGTTATAATGTAGTAATTGTTAAAATGAATGCATTGCTCAAGTAATAACTTTCATTAATTCAATAACAATCATTATAAGATAAAATATATGCTTAAAAGTATTTATTTAAAATGCTCTGGTTATCCGAAAATTTTACTAAAACAATACAGCTAACTGTACTGCCATCTATGGAACAGATAGTCTACTTGTGTCAGTTTAAAAGAAGTAAACAAGCCTTGTTCTGTGGTGTCGGTCAACACCTGACATCTGTTGGTGGTTTCATTAAGTTCTTTGGTAATTCTAGTGCTTGCCTCGTTTTTCTCTTATATATAGGCCTTAGAGCCTATATTCCACAGATATAATACTAAAATGGCATTCCTTCCCAAAAGAATGGGAAGCTCTTGCTGTGTTTGTTGATTCAATGTTAGTAACTGATAGAAACTCTTTTTCTTTATTTTTAACACTAAAACAGTAAGTTCTTTGTAATATAAAAAATATACTGCACTCACATTCTTTAGCCTATTTAAGAGGTCCCCAATATCATTGTATCCTTGTTTGAAAGCAGAAATTTCGGCTTTTATACCATCTCTATTCTTCTGTTCAATATTGCACCCAGCCAAACAAAGGCATCTGTAAAAAAGAATTAACACTGAGTTCTAACAACACTCAGTTACATATATAAAAACTAAATACCCTTACTTGCAAATGTTAATTCCCAACTACTCCATTACACCTTTTCATATAATAATATTATAAAATGTATCCGAAATCACTAATGAGATTTAGACCGCCATAATTTTGATAGAAATCATGGTGTTTCTCTAGCTTGCATGGAGAAGATTTATTTGTAGCTATAAAGGTAACCAAGAAAGTTCTGTGTTGCATTGGCCCTCACACCATGAGTTGAATGCGAATAGAGATAAGGGGAAGGTCAGTTGTTGGTGTTGGTATATTCAACATACAACCTGGTTGTGGTAGTTCAGTTACACCGTGAACTTGCGTAAGGACAGAGTGAACATGGGACCTTCACAGAGCGTCATAACGGCGTGTATGCTGTACGAGGGATCAAACGCCGCTGAAGGGCCAGGAGATATGCCAGCCTTTGATGAGGGTGTCGTGACTACGCGGACACTGCAGCGGTGGTTTAACAAGTTTCAGGACGGTGACGAAACACTCGAAGACGCACCACGTGCCGGAAGACCAACAATTGTACAAAATGAAGATCTGCAGGCAGCAATTAGGCTTTGGTTTGATTTATTTTAAAGTCCTACGATTATGTCTGCTAAGCTAAAGGATACGTGGATCTATTGATTATAGTGAAATTCGAACCACTTTGGTCGATCAACTGTTCTCCCACCGGGAATCGAAACCCGGATCATCAAAGCAGCAAGTGAGGCGAACAATGGTTAGACATGTGAGGAACTGGGACTACAATTCAGTGTGAGTGGAGAAATCATTGGCAGCACCTGCATCAACTTGGGGAGCACTATAAGTTGGGTCGATGGGTCCCCCATGATTAATCCCAGGCCAGAAGGCAACGCGAGCAGGCACCTATGTGTCTTTGCTGTCTCGTCTGAGGAAGGAGCCATTTCTGGATAGGGTGTTAACATGTGATAAGAAGTAGGTCCTGTACGAACTTCCACGGTGCCGTCATCATTAGTTAACATCTCATGAACCGGTTCCAAAACAGCCGAAACCAGTACTGCGCCAGAAGTTTCTTCTGTGTGTTTGGTGGACTGCTCGCGGCATCGTGCATCGGGAAGTGCTACCAGCTTGTTAGAGCATCAATGCAATTGTGTACTGTTAGCAGTTGAGCCGTGTTCAAGAAAAAAAATCAAAACTGGAGCCAGCACTTCTGATTCGCAAAGGGGTCCTCCTGTTACAGAACAACGCTAAGCCCATGTGGCTAGGATGACCCGGGACACGATTCTACGTACGCCTTGAATGGGAAACACCATTGCATCCGCCATGCCCCCGGACATTGCATCGTCCAATTATCACCTGTTCCATTCCTTGGAGAACCACCTTAGAGGACGCCAGTTGAAATCTATGAGAGGTGCGAAATGCACTTATTACCTTCTTCGCTTCACGGCCCACCAAGTTCTACTGCGATGGAATCCATGGCCTTCCAGAACGCCAGCAGAAGGTCCTCGATGCTGATGGGGACTACTTTTGATCTTCCAGGTACGTCTTATGTAACATATCGATGTTTGAAGGTGGAGGGTGAAAAAACGACCTGAACTTTCATAGTTATCTTTATAGCATTATCAAAATAGAACGATCAAAGTTTTACTTGGGTTTAGAATGTTTCTTGACTTCTCAGGTATGTGGAAACCATAATGTAGGAAATGAAAATATTTCTGATTCTCTGGAATTTAAGCATTCATATTTAGGTCTTCCTGGAAAAATATGAAATATCAAATTTGGACTCCTTAGAAATTAAAACTTCAATACATATTTTTGTTATTTCTAAGAGCCCCAGTTGGCATTTTACTGACATTTATTCTTCATCTTAGAGAAATATATTTTGTTTAGATCAGGCAGGTCAAACTCGCGGCTCTTGATTTATTTTCTCTGACTCTCGGTTTACCTCGAGAAAATAAACCAAAAATACATATATGTATATATATTTTGCTAAAAGTGATTTACATCGAAAACATGTTACAAAACCTTTTTCATAAATCAAGTCTGCAATATTTTATGGCATAAAGCAGCGACAATTTTCTGTTTTCTTTGAAGATTCGGGAAACATGTATGTCTGGGCTTCCCAATTACACAGATTTATAGTGGCTAATCTGTTCCACGGTTCTGAGAAGGTTCTGGAGCTTGAGAGATGAAGTTCGCTACATTTTGGAAATGAACGAACGAAACACCAGCTTACTGACAGATTTTATATGGTTACAAGGTCTGTCCTTATGCTCAATATTACAAAAACGAATACCAATGATCAGGTTTAAAACTTTCGAATCCAAGTTATTGCTCTGGAAGAAACAGTTAGCAGAAACTAGTTCAAAGGAACCTGTTTTGTACAGAACATACGCCGAAAAGCTTCAGCATTACCGACTGAATTCGAAGAAAGGTTTCGCGACATCAGATCTATCGAAGATTACCTATCCTTGTTTACTGCCTCCTTTTCAACCGATGTGAAAGTGCCAGTCCATTTACAGATGGATCTAACACATAAATTCAGTATGACGCAAATCAAAAACAGACATACATTCATTTGATCTTTGTTCTGAAAATTGCTAATGTAATCAGCGTATCTCCAGACTCAGAAAATTGGTATCACGAAAAGGATGACAAGTGTTAGGCAAGAAACTGTATACACATACATATATTGCCCAAAATTCCTTATGGGGCTGCGGTGCCTCAGTGGTACTGCGTTCACCTCTGGTGCCTGGGTCATTGGTTCAATCCCAGCTCGCACTACGTGAGCTTTATAGTGGACAAGCATCGTGTCCGTGAATTTTCTCGGGGTTCTCCCGTTTCCTCCCACTTTCTTCATTCCATCATTCATTGAATTCTCATCATCACCGTCTCCTTTAGTCTAGCCGGCATAACCGTTGGACGTAAAACAAAGATGTCATTTTTCCGAATTTCCTTATGTCCCTTCTATTACTTAAAGAACCATAGTATTAGGTAGATTTTGCATATTTACTTACTTTTCACCATTATTATTATTAAGTATTCTGCCTTTTGGCAGGTCCTGAGTTTTTTTATTTTTATTTATTTATTTATTTATTTATTTATTTATTTTTTTAAAGATTTGGGCCTGGAAATGTTATTTCTCGATCTTCAGCTTCCTCTTTTAACTCCCAATATTTTCTTCTATTTTTCAAACCATCGATCAGTTGTGTTCCTTTTCTTCCTATTTCTCGCTTTCCTTCCATCCTCCTTTCTATAGTAGTATGAAGAAGAATTTCTTCGCAAGATGTGTCCAATCCAGTTGGCCTTCCTGCGAAGGATGCTGGCTAGAAACGTCCTCTTCTTTCCAATCCCTTTTAAAACGTCTTCGTTTGTTTGTCTCTCTGTCTCTTTAATCTTTCCCATCTCCTCCAACACCACATTTCCAAGCTCTCTAAAAATTTCTTCTCTAATTTAACTTCCGTAATGCCGAAGCCTCTGAACCATACAGTCCAATGCTCTCTATATAGCACTTGACCAATTTTTTCCTTAGTCCAATATTGCGCCTGCTGGTTAAGAGTGATCTTTACGAAACATGATTAAGTATGAAAATGGCTTTTTCTTGTGGCCTGCACTGTTGTACTCTAATGATTATTTGGTCTACTTGATGTACTGAGTTTGACTGTCTGGTTTAGACGATAGGCTAGCAGCACCACTATAAATTATTTTCAGTTCTTTTGGAGGTGGTATGGTTGGCCCACTCCATGCTTCACTAGTTAAATTGAGGGAACAATAAACAAGAGGGAATAACATCTTAAAGGTAAAAAAAATATACGTAGGCTGATCAATGAAGACTGATGATCAGTTTTTATGACGTGAATACAACAGCAAGACACAGAAAACGAAACACGTCTATGTAATGGGAGAAGCGACGAATAGATCAAGCAAGTTTGAATGTCATGACATTAGAAATATGACCTTGGCAGCCGTTCAAGCACACGTAATTTCAGTTTCGCATAAGGTAACATGGAAGTGACACGCGAAGAACAGTACAGTGCATTGAAATTCTGTTTTCGCTTGAAGAAAACAGCGGCTGAAGCATATGCGATGTTACAGGAGGCGTATGGGGAGTCTGTTCTTCCCTACAGCACAGCGCGAAAATGGTTCAAAATGTTTAAAAAATGTTTAACGGTGGGTGACAATCAACTTCAAAGGATGATGGACCAGTAACTGCACTGACGGGAGTGAACATCAACACTGCTGCTATGATAGTGAGAGAAGATCGTGGATCGATAAAAGAACTAGCGCAAAGAATGGACATTTCATTTGGTTCCGCTCATACGCTGCTCACAGACAAACTGCATATGTCACATGTGTGTCCGCGGTGGGTTCCACGATTGCTCATTCCCGATCAAAAGGCTGTGCGTATGGAGGTTTATTCGAAGTGGAAAACAAAGCTGCAAAACGATCCCATGTTTCTGTCGAAAATCATCACTGCCAATGAAAGTTGGCTTCATCATTATGACCCTGAATCCGAGCAGCAGAGTTCTGTGTGAAAGTCTCCTTCATCACCAACACTCAAGAAAGCGAGAGCGGTTGCTCCTGCTAACAAAGTTACAGTCATCTCATTTTTCGATATTCGAGGCATGTCCCAGTACATACAAGTGTCACTGGAGTGAATTATAAGGGTGTATTGCAAATCCTCCAAGGTCACATTCATCGGAAACGACCACATTTGAAAGAATCAGGATGGATGCTACACCATAATAATGCCAGGCCCCATATTGCCAATGTTATTGACTATCTTGCAAAGATCAACGTTCCATATGTACCCCATCCTCCATATAGCCCTGATTTAGACCTTGTGATTTCTTTCTTTTTCCAACTTTGAAGAAACGCCTCCGGGGACGGTGTTTTACACCTTTACGGCAATGTTGAAAACTAAGGAGGCGATTTTGAAGAATCTGTCAAAAAATGGCCCCCAGCATGTCTTTGATAACAAGTGCATTGCATGTAATGGGGACTATTTTGAAAAATACCATCATCATTTGGAGGATTAGTACAGGTAATTATGCTTGTTTCATTTATGATAACTCTTTATTGATCATTCCTCGTAGAATATCTCTGGGAGTATTAATAGTAGATATTTTACTGATACGGGCTCAGATCACATTTTCGTTTCACTTAAAGAGTCCTTTCTTTCGGATGTGGTAAACCTATTCCAAGTTTCATTTATACATTCATGTTCATATTGTATCATATGCAGTTAGAAAGTTTTACCTTGAAGTAGCCCCCCCTTGAATAGCGGGAAGTTTAAAGGAAAGAGCATTTGCTCCTCCTGACCCCACTCCCGCAAGTTTTGGCATTTGCAACACTACCTGAATAGGTAGCTAACGTCTTTCACTTGTATGTAAAATGTGTGACTGAAATTGTGAATTCTGATAATTAACCTCACTTTTAAGGTAATAGACCGACTTTGGCTACGACTCCCCGTTAAGTTGGCCAGATTGTACCCTACTATACAGCACAATATAAAGTATCATTTTGATAATCATCGACTGACGATTTAGACCACGGTTCTATTGGGTCAGATATTCGTATAACATCTGGACAAACAAAACTCACAAATTAACTGATGTTCATACATGTGATTATGTTACTTCCATTCTATTCGTACGAATAGGTGTCTATTAGCACCAATTAATTTGTTTAATTCTCGAATTGGTGAGAGTTAGCACGACCAAATTTCCTCCGAATTCTGATTTAGTTTAACCGCTACCTTGCATATCATTTTTACCAATAACTTTTAATGTTGATAAAAAACTGAGGAAACGGTCTTCAGGTCTTCAAATGACGTCACGTTGTAAAGAGTAAGTTATTTTAAATTATATTTTGTTTTCTTTCTAAAATTACAATGTACACAGTATTTTCAATTACAATGTTTTCATATACAAAAGTGCTTATATTTCTATCATCTTATTACTAGTAGCTTTTTTATATTACTGATGTGTATGTTTTATATCTACTATTATTATTATTATTAGAGCCCGGAGTTCCATGCACAAACGAACCCCAAAATATGCACGAAAACTATCAAAAATATGCACTAAAATATGCATTTTAAAATTTAACATATCGTCGGCGGCAATTCAAAACCTGCTATGTGCATTTTGCAGGAGAAGCGAAAAACAGTATCCTGGTTAGCTTTTTGGCTTTATAAAAGTGATGTTATAAGTAATATTTGATGCTGCACGTAACTGGTACCTTCTCAAGTTACTTGAAAAGGTATCAAGTTACGTGCAGCATCAAATATTACTTATAACATCACTTTTATAAAGCCAAAAAGCTAACCAGGATACTGTTTTTCGCTTCTCCTGCAAAATGCACATAGCAGGTTTTGAATTGCCGCCGACGATATGGACTAAGAAAATAAAGTGTCAGTTTCTTTCAAAAATATCTTATCTTAGTGATCTCTGTTGCAATGAACTATAACATCTTCCTTAGGTTTTCTTCTGTCAACCCTCTGCGTTTATCAGTAAAAAATGTTTTGTAGGTCGAAAAGTTTCTTTCTGCATCAGCAGAAGTCCCTGGTGCATGTAAAAACCACCAAATGTCTTCCTGTGTTACGTTCTCTTCCAATTCCTTGTTTTCACCTTAAGTACATTTGAAATGGCACAGATTGTTTTATACCCGCAAATTTTGCCTAACACTTTGCAAAGTTTATCTGACGCTATTTTCGCAAGACCGTGAGTTGTTTCACTGGACAAAGTCTGCGATAATTCGCCCAACAAGAAGAGTGAATGCTGCAAAGCTTTCTTACAGGATTCCAACTGTCTGATAATTTCAGGTATTCTTGAGAAGTGGTTGTATATGTATTTAAGTTTGTTCTCAATGTCAGCATTTTTGAAACACATAAATAGTGGCTGCATCATCGGGACTTAGTGAATCTACAACTGTCTTCACTTGATTTAAGCTATATGCATAATATGGCATAGCTTCTAGCCACGAGCTCCACTGGTTGAGAAGTTACTGGAAAATTTTTCGCAACTTTGCGAAAGATCCGTACGCGCGATGGATCTTCCACAAATACTTTCTTTACATTTGATACAAGTGCGTCTACTGCTAGATATTAGCATCTGATTGTTTCTGCTACGCAATGAAGACTGTGTGCAAAACAAGTCAGGTGGACTAATTTAGGATAGGATACAACACTGTCTTCTATTATTCTATACAACATTTTATTCTACATCTGTGTTTACAAAGTGAGTCAGTTCACTTGAAATATAAACTACTTTCTTGTGATGTGCTAGTATGTAGCAATAAAATTCGGAAATATGCAGTATACTGCAAAGTTTACGATATATGCATGCACATCGAAATTCACTCAAAATATGCACTTATATGCACCAACACGTGAGTCTCAAACGAATCCTTGCAAGTCCATCGGAAAGAAGAAGACATTTTCCATACGTTTCTGCATGTTACTATAAACATGCATTTTGCATATAAATCCGGGCTGTAATTATTATTATTATTGGTCTTAATAATAATAACCATCTACCCTAACCTTTCAAGCTCAAGGAAAGAGAAGTTCAAAAAGTTTAACTGTCATTGTTACAAAGTTCGCCGTAAGAAGCGACATGAGAGAAACTGGTTTCCAACATGTTTTGGCAGGAAAGTGCTTTTTGTCTTTGATTTTTATGCTATTCAGTCTGTTATAAGTGTACAATATAATATTCGAAGGAAGTTTAGTGAAGATTCACTCAGTCAGTGCACAGTTCGCAAGTAGTACTCCAATTTTTACAAAAAACCACTGTACCTACGATTGCAAGTTATTTGGCCATTCACCAAGAAGCGCTGAGCAACCATTTACTTGAATGAAAGTGATCGCTGCCAAACTTATACGAATATAAACATAACAATTTAGGCGAAGTTAGCGGTCTTACTACTACATTCAACTTTCTCACACTGTCTCATTTTCATCGAGGTTCAAAGTATTATCTTCTGGATATTCAGGTAGCGGTTTGTGATTGGTTGAGGGTAGTCGGAGGATCGCATCGCTTGCCTATCTGCTTTATTACTCTCAAAATTTACATAAGAAATCTCATAGTTACAATAGTTATATAAACTAAGCGCAATAAAACAAATATGGGATTCGACAACTTTTACAAGTGAGGCAATAAACAGCAGTTTATTTGTCCCATAATACGTGAACTTTCAGAGAGTAAAACCTAATAACTTCACATGCAGCGGCAAGAAGTTCAGCCATATAAGTAATTCTCTACTCAGATTAGAATGCAACAAAATGGTATAATCTTGCCACCGCTAATTTGGTAGAAGCCAAGTCAGATTAAAAAAAAAATCATAAACCAACCAAATTGGTGCTGGCTACGCAATTATATTGAAATAATAACATGCTGTAAACATAGAAACAAGATCCAAGTAATGGGGTATGTAAGATTCCTCACCTGACAACTTCTGTATGACCGTGCTTTGCAGCAAGGTGCAATGGATAAAGCCCATGTTTGTTGGGGACATCTACATTACAACCAAAGGCACACAAGGTTTGAGCAACAGCCAGTAGACCTTCCTGAGCTGCAATGTGAATTGGAGTGTTCCCAGCCTGTAGTAAAATGTGGGACATTACTCATAACATATTAAACTGTACAAGTATCATACATTTATATTACAAAACATCGTTTATATCCATAAAATTTAGCAATATGGGAGAAAAATTGTATAAACCTACACCAACCCATGGATTGATTACAGTACGTTTTAACAATGATGATTATAAAGATTATAATGTATCAATTCCTTTTATCTAGTTATAATGTAGTTTAAAATACCGCATGGATTAAAGTGATTTACAGAAGATTACTCCATTACTTTACATTTAGAATCTACACGTGCGTTTGAAAATCCTTTGAACAAACTGAAATCTTCTGGCAGATGCCTCAGAGTTAGAGGTAGAGATCATATGTAATATGAAGAGCCTTTGGTTCGATCCCAGATTAGAGGGGTTACTATTGTGCTCATGAGTTTTCTTGGAGTCCTTCCGGTTCTTCCCACTCCCTTATTTCTATCAGATTTTGCAGCAGTCATTTCCATTTATCATCCGTTTGCTTAGTTACAGGAAATACTTGTACGTAGCCAAACTAAAAGTATCATTTTTGGTTAACACTTATAGGAACACATGTTCATTATAACGTAAAGGTACACATGCGATCATTTTGACCGTGTATGCATTTTTAATGTTTTTCACCTATTTTACTATTTAAAAAACACTGTAAAGCAATAAAAAGACTAAAGAACATTTAAATTACTCGTAACAAAGATTATTAGACATGACTGATAATAAATGTATTACAATTTTGAAACTTTTATAAAAACAGAGAGTTTACTGTTATTCAAAATTATCAACATTGACATATTATATACTGGTGTAAAGTTCACAAACTCCCTCTGTTTGTTCACACTCACACACATTCTTCAGCACAGTGTGTACACTCTTCTTTGACATTGTATACATATTCCGAGGTTGCATTTGATGCATTTGTGTTGCGTTTTTCTATCTCTTTCTGGTGGGCACTTCTCACATGTTTTCCTTTTCTGGAATCGATCATCAGGCACGCATTCAATCTGGGGAGCAGCATTGTTTTGCAATATTATGCGTGGTGATAGGAGCGGGGAAGAGAGGAAGGTATTGTGAACGATGAGCGCCAAACACAACCAGTGTTGCCAATATCAGAATGTAAAAATGCCCATCGATCAAATTGACCGATGTGTACTTATAGGTGTTAACAATTCTGTTGCTCTATAGTCTATGAAAAGAATGGTTGGCCATAAGCATTGTAAGTTGATGAGATACCAGTCTGTTGATTCCCATCGTCACTATTAGGAAACTGGTAACAGTTATAAGAGAAATACAAAGTAGTCCGCGAAATAATTAACGAATCTATATAGAATTGCGTTAATACATATTATATATATACAAGGTGTTAATGAACTATACCGACAAACTGTACGAGGTGATTCCTTACATCAAAATAAGAGAAAAAGTTCATATGAACCTGTGGCGAAAAGTGCATAGTTTCAGAGCTAGGGCAGTCCAAAGTCTCGAAAAAGTCAAATTTCAAGAGGCCCTATTTCGAATTCGAGAGACTGTGGATGGTGGTCCTTATCAGCGTAAAGGAAGTCACGCATATGCAATCCAAAAATGCATATTTCATTTAATGTTCAATAGGTGTACACAGTATACCCTGCAAGATGAAATTCCCAGACATGCCATCAACCGAATTTTGAGATATGCTTGGTCCAAAGTAGGCAAACGATAAGCCTTGATAGCAGTGAACACGGAATCCTTTGGCGCGATGTTGGAAGTATTAAGGATCGTCAGCAACCCGGACTTTCGTACGTGGGAAAACGCATGATGCGATGTTTTCTTTCACACTTATAAATGAAGAAAACGTGAAATATACCGTGACAAAATATATATCATCACGCGTTATTCCGAACACACAAAAGCTTGGAGCTGCTGGTTCCTAACACTTCTTTCCCTCTGAAGCATTAGAAGTCCATTGTAGTCAAGGCTTACCTCTTGCCAACTTTGGACCCTCCTTGAAATCAGGGTATATCTGAAAACTCTATTGAAGGCATATCTGAGAATTACACCCTGTAGAGAATACCCTCTACATGTATTGACAATTGATGAAATATGCGCTTTTGGATTGCGTATGCGTAGCTTCCTTTACGCTGATAAAAATCACCATCCACAGTTTCTGGAATTCGAAATAGGGTCTATTGAAATTTAGCTTTTTCGCGATTTTGGAAACTATGCACTTTTCGCCATAGGTCCATATAAACTTTTTCTCTTAGTTTGATGTGAGGAATCACCTCTTACAGTTTGTCGGTATAGTTCATTAACACCCTGTATATAAAGTGATTTTTTATAGTGTTTACAACTTCAATCAGTTATAATTCTTTATTGGAACCACATCAATGTGTGCACCTGCGGTCATTCTGGACACATCCCAACGAAAGTCGATTTCCTGCCAAACAGTAGCCAGCATTTAGGGGGTAACATCCACGATTGCTATTGCGATGCGATGTTTCAGTTCATTATCAGGTAGGGGAGAAGTGTACACCTTATCTTTCACAAACCCCCACAGAAAGAAGTCAAGTGGCATGTAATCTGGAGACCGTGGCGGTCAGGCAATTGGGCCACCACGTCCTATCCACTTATCTGGGAAACGCTGATCAAGACATTCCCTTACGTCTATCAGGTAGTGGGCGGGACGCCATCTTGTTGCCACCATAAGCGGCCATCGTGGTCATCTTCATCTAACCGTGGAACAAGAAAGTTCTGGAGCATATCAAGATAGGCGATGCAGGTGATGGTGCTCTCAGCAAAGAATGGTTCATACACCTTTGCTCTGGAAACGGCGCAAAACACGTTCACTTTGGAGCTGTTACGAACCAGCTCCATGTGCGCATGTGGATTTTCCGTGTCCCAAATACGACATTTGTGTGTGTTGACTCGGCCGGAAAGGTGAAAAATATATTCTTCACTAAATACCACATTGTTCAAAAATAACTCATCACCACTAATGCGATCCAACATGGTAACACAGAATTCATGACGGGTATGTTTATTTGCTTCACTCAGTGCTTGAATCAAGGACAGTCTGTATGGCTTCATGGATAAACGTCTACGCAATACACGCCAAACAGAAGTCTGAGGGATACCAGTTTCTTGTGATGCACGTCGTGTAGATTTTCGAGGACTGCGAACAAAACTCTTCCTAACTATTTCCACCACATTGTTAGTCACGGGTGAGCGCCCTGGGGCCTTTTGTGTCGAACAGAACAAAACAGAACAACCTATTTCAACAAATGTTTGGTGCCATTTGTACACTATTGGTCTGCTGGGTGGTTCCTTGCCGTACTGTGTGCGAAACTTACGCTGTACACTCGTTGCTAACTTCGTTTTTTCAAACCAAAACACGCACTTAGCTCTTTCCGCACTAGTGAAAGTCTTCATTTTCAACGACTGACCGGTGGCGTCGCGTGTGGTCAACTTCACAACTACTCACTACGTGAGTCAAACTTGAAATGTTTTGCAGTATAATGACATATAAACCGAGTCTGTATGTGGTTCCAATAAAGAATTATAACTGATTGAAGTTGTAAACCCTATAAAAAACAGTAACAAATATTTATATAAAGATCTTGAGAACTAAGAGATGAGCCTGATCAAATCCTGAAGGAAAAAGTTTACAGTCGATTTAGTATGTTCACAGACTTTGGATGTTTACCTTTATTATATAAATCTTCCACCTTTGATTCACGTACCTCGGGTTAGATTCCTGCTAGAAGCTAGTCTGTTTGACGTCTTCACTAACCACCATGAAAGGCTAGAACGTACATTCATTCAAGAGAAAATTGGAAGGAGTACATTTCCCTTAAGTACGGAAGTTTTATCACTATTGCTGTGTCTGTATTTTAAAAAATATAATAACTATATGCCTTAGTAACCCTTGGCGTCAATCACCGCCGACTACTGTTAACAATGCATTTCACTATTTTCAGCCTGTATTTCGGTATTAGGTTGAAAATGTATGTACTTCAATTCACTCTGTAAAAGTAGTCTTCCGATGACGCATGCAGATTTGATTACCATACCTAACCATCGTGTCTTCAAGATTAAGTACAATAATCTACTGTTTACCAACTCCACCTTGAGAATTCCCGTAAAACATAATTCCTAATATAGAACCCTATCTAAGCTATGAACGTCGGTTCTCCCATTAATTAAAAAAACTTATAGCATTGTTACTTCTAACATATCACGTTCCCACCTTGAATCTCCCTCTCTCTCTTTTCTAGTTCCTCTGTACGAATTTGCTTGTGGATTACCTGTACCCCAAGTGGGGAACATTTACTATGAGAATCACAAAACTACTTTATTTTTCACTTTATACAGTTATTTTCCTGGGATAGGGTTTTCAGTCTCGTAGCCAACCTCCAGTCTGCTTGAATGACTACATCTAGGTTTGCCAGAGAATTCACCACTCCTAAGCTTGGAGGACTCACATCCAGATTCATCGATCTTTCCCCACATTCAACACCTATGGAATCTTCACAGCACAGTACAAAGCAGCGTATGAAAATACTTAAACAAACCACAAATTATTAAGTGAAACATACCCAATCTTGGAGATCAAAATCAGCCCCTGCATGCAGAAGCAGCATAGCAACGTGTGTATGCTTCCGACACAATGCTAAATGTAGAGCAGTAGCACAGCGGCGATCCAACAGGTCTAAGCTTGCACCAGCATCCACCAGACAACGGACAGATTCTAGGTGTCCTCGCGCACTGGCAGCATGAAGAGGCGTTTCACCTTCCTAATAGAAATAAATGACAGAATTAACACGTTATACGATTCCCAGAGAAATAGGAAGCAACATGTCTCAAAAATACTTATTTCTATTAATTATTAATAGATAGATTGATAAGTAGACTAACCTTAATTCGAATAAGTAAGGTAACTAGTTTACTATTACATTTAAAAATTATTAAAATCACGCTATATAATTTAATCCACGATGATACACGCACAGGATCTGCACTTTGTCTCAATCTTCCTGCCTTCATATTCTACAAGATGCTACTAAATTTTCTTTGTGTATATCATCAGAATAAATGTACAAACAATACATGAATATCTATACTGAAATTAATGGCTAAGAGAAGGAATTCCTAAGTACCATATAACAATTGAATTCAATTTGCTGAAAGACTAAACGCAAGACTACCAAAAAAACTAGGTAATTCATTTGTGGCGAAATCACTTGTAGGAAATGAGAGGAACTCATAGTAATCAAAATGACGAGAACACTTTAACAAAATGTCATTAGCTGACTAATATAGCGCTGAACACCCTGTGTTCATATAGACATATAAATCGAAAATCTGCAGAGGAACAGCCTTATGCAGTACAGAATTCAGTTGTGTCAGTGATATTCGAGGACGGATTCTACACCGGACTTGCTGCTGCTCTAAAATTAATCACAGATATCCAATAATGTTCAAGTCGTATGGGATGGGATGTGCTGAAGTTCATCCTGATGTTCCTCAAACTATGTCTGAACAGGTTTGACTGTATGAATTGGCGTATTGTTATTTTGGAAGACCGTATCGCTGCTGGGGTACAAAATCTGCCACAGGGTCCAACTGGTCACTTAAAACATTCACATTATCACTGGTAGTAATTCGTTCTTTTGGAGTAAATAACACACTCAACAGAATATAATGAAATTGCGCTGAATACCAGAAAAAAGGCCGTTACCGTGTTTTAAGGTAAGAAGTAGGCAGCCTGGATCATACGTCTCTTTGAGCATCTGCTATACATAAACTTAGCCTGTTATTGGAAGATGACAGATCGGATCATTTTACTTTCTTCCAATCATTGACGGGAGAATGTGTTTTTCGTCGTTGGTACCATATTTTTCACGCTAGCACTGTGGCGCTAATGATTAGATGTCTCGAAATCGAAACTTGATAGCGGATATTAGGTTACGCAACTCTTGTCAGACTGTAATTGTGGTAACAGATCGTTCTACTAGATGACGAAGCTGACTGAGTGCTGCAATCAGTTATGTTGTTTCAGTGCTGAGTCAGTTATGCCGTATTAGTTCTATGTTTCTTTGTGACGATCTTCTTCAAACTTTCGGTGATCTCTCTGACTAAAGACTTGGGGTTCCATCCACTCTTCCTGTCCTCTGATGATGTCATCACCTTGGACACTATTGCTCTAGATACACTAAAAGTCCTGGACACACTTGCTCCAAGTAACCGCGCACACAATTTATCCTCTTAAAATTGGAGATCAGACATTTTGTACCACCAACGTCTGGCCTATTCTAGAATCCTTTGCAATCCTTTGTAGAATCCTTTGTAGAATCCTATATCTTTGGCAATCATGCTTAAATATTTAATAAATTTCCTCGTTGGTAACATACAAATAACTTAGAATTTCGGTTCTACTTTAGTATTCTCTCAAGCCTTTATTTGTATTAATGGCTTTAATGTAATTTTACAATATTTAAATCAAATTATGTTTTCAAGTGGGTATCTATCAATAACAGCACAACGGATGAAGCTACATTCATTTTAGTGATGGTGATTCTTCCACCTTATGTGAGGGTAATGTGAATGCTATTTTCCAAGAAAGTGATGAAAAATAACTGTTCTAATGACAAATGACAACTCCATAGCCTGAAACTGCAGAAGACAATAGTACAGTGAAATGGAAACTTGAGCTGAAAGATCGTCGTGTGTGATTGCATACTGCACTGACTAGGGATTACTCCAAAGCTGAACCTTAAATCTGGGGGATAACCTATATATTTTTTGAAAGGGTTTGTCGAGCAAGTTCCAAAACAGCTATCAATTCCTTGCCCCCACCCCTTCAGGGTTGCAAATATATAGAACAACTTGACCTATATATGCTATTCATCAAAGTGCTCCGTATGACTAGTAGATTAA